>NW_021633324.1:0-175876 GCF_004799145.2 Neltuma alba | reverse complement strand
GGGAAAATGGTATAAAAAAAAAGACTGTTGAAATAAAAAAATTACAAATAAAGACCCATGATAACATTAGTATGGGTTTTGACAATAATTTTTACAAACCGGTCCCTGTATGCATTTTTTTTTAATTCTTCAGTCTTTTTTTTTTGTCATTTTCCCTTATTTTTATTTCTAAATCATTAATCTATCTTAAATTTTAATCTTATTTTTGGATAATTCCCTTGAATCATCTGGCATTGAAGTGTTGTACTGTTGTTTAGTGTTTACATTGTGATTTTTAATATCATTATGATTATTGTGCATAAATTATTATCTATTTTCCCTGCTTAAAAGTTTTGGGTGGTGTGTGGAATATTTTGTTTCGGTCAATGGCACACCAAAGTGAACTCATTTTTTTTCTTATCCTTTTCTGTCCTTAGAGGAATTAAATCTTTTACTGTTCTTTCTTAGCACAAATGTTGTCAATTTTTTTTATTGGCGCTTTAATAAAATTTTCCCCAATAATATACGTACAATAACAAGGATAAAAGGACTACCATTGTGGTGTGGCTATTATTTTTTATGCTTATCTCTCTTTTTTGCATAACATGTTAGTCTTTCTAATAATTTCAAATAATTTTAATTGGCCCAACTGTTTAATTTTCCTAAAAAATTGGATGGGACATCCTAACATTGGATGGCTTCAAGATGGGACAGAACATGGAAAAAAAAAAACTTGTCCTGTTTTTATTCATCACGAAGGGACCTAGACGAGCCCTTCTTGATTCTATGAGCACCTCCAATGCGAGTTTCATCGGTCAATCAATCATTTTAGAGACTAATGAGAGCAACGCTGTCCCTCATCAATTGAAAGCAAGGATAATATCTACACATCATTTCAAGGGATTTTCATCTCATTCATCACTTCTAATCAAGAAAGTACTAAGAACAAGTAGTTTAGTTCGGTATTTAACTAATCTTTAATTAGTAAAAATTATCATTTATGAAAAGACTTTTCTTTAAAACTATAATTTCGTAATAGTTTATGAAGTTAACCATGGTAGGAAAAAAATTTAACTAGATTATCAGAAGCCACCATAGTTATAAAGAGTTTGATGTAAATCAAAGTCCTTCAAACCAACAACAATAACAAGTGAGGCCCACGATACAATAACCGCCTATAGAATCATTCCAAAAATCCATCACACAGGGATCTAGGGTACAAGAAAAGTATAGACTAAGCTCAACCCATAAGTTACACATGCTTAACTCAAACAGACTTAAAATTATAATAACTATTAATAAGATCGAAGTTTTTCCCAAATGGTGACAAACGTGAATCCACAAGGTTCATACGTAAGAAATCCTATGGCCTTTGGCCATTAAGTAAATATTTTTCAAAATACGATAATCTAAAAGTATAAAAGAGATAGTTAGATATGTAGATTTAAAACATGAGCCCCAACATGGCAAATTATACAATCATTACAAACCCAAGCCGTGAAAGGTCTACTAGGCTATGCTTGCCTAAGCCTCTAGCTGTTTTTCTTCACGACGAATGATACCAGAAGGCTCTCTTGAAAAAAGTGAGATTAACGAGGTGAGACATAAAATCTTAGTAACCAAGGCTCACTTTACAACATATACAAATAGGATGGTAAGCAGGTAAAGTAATCCTATACATAAAATATCTTAAGTTAAAAACATGCAAATGTATATGCAACAATCAACATAGTAGCTTATACCCTTTTATTCATCATACTCCTCCTTGTAACTCCTTAATGTGGACTCGAACCACCTTTGCAAAGTAACTCGGCCAAAGGTTATCCCATTCACATTCGTTCAATAGGTCTTCTTTGCCTTATAGTTTGATGAGGGCCAAAGAGGTGTCTATCCAAGAGTTATATCTTGATTTTGAGCTAGGGAAAAGGTAAAACTACAAGAACATTATTAGAGGCCAAACACTTGATCATAGTGTTGACCTGTCGTACAAACTTCAAGAATAATTATTCTCCACATACAATCCAAACCTCCAAATATGACCCCATGCATAGATATAACATAATGGATTAAGAATACAGTCAATAACATAATAGAGGGTATACTCCAAAACATTCACCATTATAATACCACAAGACACACCCACTGATACAAACATACTACTTCACCAATATTTGATATACAACAAAATATATACTTTTCTTTTATAATGCCTTAGCAATAAGTTAATATAATTTGAAAAGATTTAGAAAATCTTACAATTTACAGTAAGCATATAAAGTAAAGTAACCCTAGTTGCCTCAACTCCAAGCTTAGCATTTGGCTTGAACACAAGGCACTACTCCATAAGCTAGGACACACGCTAATCTACATCACCATATAGATTATGGTCAAACATAAGTAATAATTAAAATACAAAGATTCAAAAACCTCCAATCTCACATTCCCTAACAACTCCCGCAATCTAACTTTCCCAACTTATAACCAAAACTCTCAATCTAAAGTTGTAGTCATCAATTCTTCCATCCAATTAACTCAATAGGCTCCTTGATTAATCTCAACAACAATCATTCAATCAATCCTTAAGTCACACACTTAAAATTTTCAATCTCTAACATAACCAATATTAAAAAACCATCAATAATACTCTTATCTATCCTCAATAAACAAAAACCAATGGACAAAACACTATTTTAATCACCAAATGATTAAAACTCAACAAACCCCACTTCTAATATCAAACCATAACCTCTAAATTCCTTGTAAATCAAAATCCAACAAAACTAAACTGATTAAACCTCTTATCTAACCCATATAACTCTAAGAAACTTAAAAGATTTGGTCAAAAACTCAGACATTTTGAAATCCTCAAGAACTTCAAAAATCCCAACTTTTAAATATGAGAAAAACTAAGACAAAAATGTAGAAAACAAGTTAGAATCACTAACTTGAAGGTTTGAAAGCTTAAAAACACTTCCCAAGATTGCCCTTGAAAAGCTCTCCTATTTATCCTCCATTCTCTATCTATTTTTCGCATTTCAAACGTTGGTTTTTACCAACATTTTCGCGAGTTTGTCGAGGCAAAAAACAAAGAGGCACCAATAATTTGAATTGTAGGTGCATTCGCTGTGAAAAATTTCATAGAAGCGATGGGGTCTCCCTTTTGTGATATTCGCCGTAAACGTCGCCGTGACAAAGCTAGAGCAAAGAACACAGATAGCATCTTCTTCCTGTTTCTGTGTTATTTGTCGTGATGAACCTCTCCTCCTATAGCAATAAAAAACATAGAGAGCCACAAAACTACCTCAAAACAACTTCTAGCTTACCTTTTTTTCCCCCCTATCCACCTCAAATAATCATTAACATCTTAAGATAAATTACAATAAAGCTTAATTACTCCTCAATCCTTGATTAAAAACTACGATGTTACAACTTAGCTCCCTTATTTGTGTTTCATTATCCATTTTGATTAAAAGCAATCTCAATTAAATACTCCTTTATAAATGTGAAATAGTATATTAGTTGTAAATCGAGTGCTAAGTGACATAACATATAATTTGTAGGTACATCATTGCTTCGTTGTAAATACGTCTCTATTTGTAAAATGAAAATTGGTGAGTAGCCATTAGAGACAATAAACTTTTTGTTGAAGATATTGTGTCATTTCATAGAGTTGAGGTAACTAAATGTTGGGAGCATTAAAGGCGTTTGACACTAAAGTAACCTCACGCATCATTAATTCATTTAGTCATAATCCTTGGTTAATCACATATAAATGAAATGCATTTTACATAAGTCATGATACATCATCTCAATTAAGATAGATTTAGAGAAGGCTAGGAATAACTTCGGTTGAGATTGGATAAGATTTGAAATTTTTGAAGAGTTGTTTGACACAAATCATTTTTTGAATCTAATTTATTACAACCCAACTTGAGTTAGATAAACATTAAAACTCGATGATTTGTTGCATCTAAATGATATATTTAGGTAAATATAGGTAGGAATATTGAGTACGAGTGATTTGGTGATATTTAACTGAGAACATGAATCACACGATTAAGGATCATGATTAGATTAGATAGGTTATGAGGATAACTTCTAGTTAAGAACTACTAACTCAAGTTGATAGGTTAGAATTTGAGAATGTTAGGTTAACTATAGGTTACGATATGACAAATATTCTATGTGACGAGTTAGCTTGAGGTTAAGATACATATACAGAACTTGAGTCACATTAGAAATATATAAAGATATGATCTATAATTTGGGTTGGTCTTGGATTAACTTGAGGTTAGATCAATTCTTAGAATATACCAAGGTAGATTGACTCAGGTTGAAATGATACAATTTCCAGTTAGTGCAAAACCAAAGTCATGAACTCAAGGTCAAATACAAAAGATTTGAAGTTGACATTTTAGTGATAGCTTTGACTCAAATTGACAAGTACTAACTACAAATTAAGAAGAGAAAGTTTCACAATGGCTTGACTGAACTCGAGTTGCATTAAGATTTGATTTGGGTTGAGACTAAGAATAATAGATCATGTGTATTATGACATAATTAGCTTATGTTATCCTGCAAAACAATTCTTCTCTAGTTTTGTTATCATCAAAACATTGAGTCTAGCAAGTTGCTTATTCAAGTGCTTCAATGTTGAGTGCTCTTTGAATAAGTTTCATTAGTTGTCCAATGGACTTAATCAATTATCAAGCTAGTTACTTTTATTTGACAAGTGCATTTAGTTCTCTAATCATTAGTAACCTACCTCCTACTATGCTTCTAGATATAGTCGATTATCAAGCTAGTTACTTTTATTTGATAGGTGCATTAAGTTCTCTCACCTAACAACTAGTTTCAGCGAGCAATGGTTAGATTATGTATCTAACATCTCTTTACATTGAAAATTCATAAATTTGAGTTGTATTCAAGTTTACAATGATAAACACAAGCTTATTTAGTACTGAAACTCTGTTGGTTATGTGAATCATTTAATAGCTACTCACTATACTCATATTCTTTATTGTACTTATCCAACTTGTTAAAAGGTTTATCTTTAAGCTGATCAAATGCAGTGATATTTGAATTGTCATCTTCAGATTGTTGGTGGCTTTACTAGTACTCAGATCAAACTTAGAATTATGGCTTCTTAAGTGCCTAGATTGAACTGGTAGGTAGGGGTGCACAGATACCAGCCCAAAACGGGTTAATGCCTAACCCAAGATCTGGTTTGAATTTACTTTGGGTTGCATATGATTGTTCGCGGTCTGGTTCAGTCTGATATGAACTTGAGATTAGGTCAGACCGGGTTTGGTCCACTAGAATAGTCTAGGTAGTACATAATTCTTTTTAAATTTTTTTTAATGGGAGATAAGATTTAACCACATCCAAATCTACAGTCCACTGCACCTTTCAAACCTCATGCTACTATCTCTTTACCCTTGATATCAATCTTTCTCACATATTTTTCTTCCCTCTAGTATGCTTTCACTCAAACAAACCTAGCCCCTCATTCATGGAGTCGTAGAAGGAAGAAAAAGAATATCAACCCCTCACTCCTAGCATCACAATAGACCAGAAAGAAAAAAATGATTGAAGCTTATTAACCCAAACACACATGGATTTGGTAGAGAAGGAGAGGAATCTCGAGCGTACCAATCAGCACACAATCAACACATCTGAGGAGAAGGACAAGATGAATAACATTCAGGCACTAGCGGTGACAGATAAGAGACACGATGATGATGAGAAAGAGGCATAGTGGGGACAAACAAGGAGAACAACTGCCTTTTTGTGTTTTAAGCACCAACAGCTACGATGATGATGATGAACAAAAGAAAAGGAAGAAGCTTCTGACAAGATTTGAAGAGTGGAGACTAAGACAGGAAGTGATGGCTAGCTAGAGATGATTCATGAGACTGAGATCTAAAAGGACAGCGTAGGTGAGTGTGAAGATCAGAAGAAGATAAAAATAGAGTAATTTAATATACATACATATATATCGGACTGGATTGGATAGGACTAATTGGTCCTCAATCCAGTCTGGTCAGTTCAGTTGTCTCATTAGGCTGCTTTTTTCTATAATGGGTTGGACCGGATAGGACTCGATCAAGATAAGTAAAACTGGACTTCGAGTTTTTTGCACAGGCTTACTTGTAGGATTATAGTGGCTTCATAGCTGTCCAAATCGAACCTATGGGATTTGGTGGATAAATGTCAAGTGAGGAGTTTGTGGACTGGACGTAGGCTTGGGTTGTGAGCTGAACCAAGATAAGTCGCAATTTTTGCATTCTCTCTTCCCTACACTTTATACATTCAGCACTTGCACTTATATCTGCTATTGTGTTGTTCGCTACATTTGTCTACTGCACTGTATCTACTTGCGCTTAGTCATCTTGCGTAGAAGTTTTGAAGAACCCAAATCACCCTTTCCCTTTTGGTTTTGCTGTCAAAGGTAACATATGTTGGAGGACCCGTTGATTTACTATTATGTTGGAAGCAAAAATTTTCTTGGAAATTTGGTCAATCTGTGGTTATATTTGGATTGTTTTGAAAAAGTTGGTACGTGTTTTGTTCTCCTGCATTGTTCCAGATTGGGGAAAAATTAGGATTGGTTCATTCCTATGATGTTCTTTAAGCTGAATTTGGATTCAAGAATTAGAAAGGTATTTTATACTACCTCTGCTACTATAAATATAATAGCTAGTTAAAAATTGAATTTAATTCTAAATACAAAACCTCAATACATTTTGTCTTCCAAATTTTCTTTAAACATTCCTATTAATTATACATATTAAGGAGGTTAGTACTAAAGGGTAGTTTCAATATATGTGATTAAAAAAAGTAGTTTAGAAAAGTCAAAACACGTTTGTTACAAATAACAAATTCCACTATTTTTCTTGATATATAAAAATTAGTTACATAGCTCTTATGTTAACCCAGCCAATTTTTTTGTTCAAATTGTTTATTGGCACATTTGGTTAAAGGTTAGGATGCAAATTTGTGTCGAAAGCTTAGTTTTTCACTCAAGAGCATTGGGCATGAGAAATTTCTTTTTTTAACAAAAATTTGTCTTGAAATTTTAAAATCGTAACAATTTTATCCCCTATCATTAAAAGACTGGTTGATTGTTAAAATAATGATGTTGACCTTAACATTTTTGATGATAGAGTGAACTTTCAAGTGCCAGACGCTTCTAAGCAAAATCTTCCAGGTTAATTTATGATTTCACTTTTCGGTGAGCTTGCGGTTTAATCATAGTGTAATTTTGGTGTGTGTCCTCTTTCAAGTATTTTTATAGATATGTCCCTTTCAAGTATTTTTATATTGTTCACTTCTTATGCTTTAATCTCTTAAATATATACATTATCACTTATACAGCTCACCCATATATGGTTTAATTTTATGAATTGATTGACATTTGATATTTGATATTTGATATTTTAAAAAAAAATCTAATAATAAACATGGAGATCAGAATCTTTGAATTTAAAATTTCTTAATTGTCAATATTTTAAGTTGTAGATTCTCAAATATCATTTTCCCTTATGGTTTTCAATTATAGAAGAACTCTATAGCGACACATCAAAAGAATCCAAGTATACTAATGTTTTGGTACCCCTCTAAAGAGAGTTGGGAAAAAAATAATTGAAGTTTTCCCACTCCAAAGCATTTTTATAAAAGGAAATTGAACTAACATAGACCGAGTTGTTTGGCCATTTCCCCAATTCCCCCCTCAAACATTAATGGTCAGTTTCAACCAGCTAACTAACACCCTGTTTGGCGTAGAATCTCAACAAATGCATCCTTCAGGAAAGGGTTTGAAGCTGCTACTCGCTGAGATGTCAAGTTAAAATCTCTACCAGACCTGTTGCACAGAATATCAGATTTTGATGAGGAAAAAAAAAAAAAAAAACTTTCCAGGAAAATCCGTTTCTGTTGATGATGGGGATCTCTGCCAATAACTGGCCATGCCGCTAGTAGTTCAAAGAGAAAAAGGAAAAAAATAAACAACCCATAGAAACCAATCAATATATCAACATGAACCCATTCCTCTACTCCAAGAAGTGCACAATAAAACGTGCTTAGCTTCTCCAGAAATGTCAATAAGATGAAAGAGCCAAAGATTCCAAAGAACTTCAGGCATATTCTACATAGTTAAGAGAAGGGATATTTGGACAAGTCACTTACGGATCAAACACTTCTCCCCCAGCTTCTTTAACAATGACAGCAGCCCCTGCCACATCCCTTATGAAAGGAAGAAATCATGTTAATCACAAATTATGATATACCACAACCTCAGGGTTTATGCTGGATGTAAGGCTATACCAAGGACCACCAAAGCCAAGTTCAAAGCAGGCATCCAGCCTTCCACATGCAACTCCGCAAAGGTCCATGGCGCAGGAGCCAGCCATCCGCAGAGATCTCACCTAATCAAATAAAAATTATTGAGATGGCAGTCAATTATTTCACTAAATTCAAGTAGATTCTTTGGCAAACTATTAATTTTACCTTAAAAAGTAAGGCATTAATTCTGTTTGTAGAGGCATCTATTGTTGCTTTGTCACGTTTTGTCCCAACCTGCTCTCTCAGAAAGAAAAGGCCTGATCAGTTTGCGATGTTATCATGTATCGCAACACGTTTACAAGTAAACGTGAAATATGACTAAAAGTTAGGGTGAATGCATCTGAAACTCAAATTACTATTCCAGAAATTATGTGTATTTCCCAGCCAGTAGAACCTTTATCTGTACGCATTTTGACAGGACAAATTAAACAAGTGTACCCTCCATGGAAATACAATTAAAAGTAGAACAGGTATCACAAGTCACAATTCTGGTTCTACTAAACAATTATATAGAGAAGTTAGCATTTTCTAAGAACACAAACTTAAAAGACGACATATACGGACATATATTCAGAGATAATACTCTAAGAATTTTCTTCACCAATACAGTTATTTCTTGATCAATTAATAGCTTTTAGGCTTGCACTGCTTAGATGAGACATCAAATGCATATATAGGAGATGAACTTAAGACTACCAAGACCTGAGTAGTATCTAGCAAGAAAAAGAATAGAGCTCAACCTTTGTCTATCCTAATCTGTGCATGAATTATCCTTATATAGTTTACCAGAAATTTGTTCTTTTAAAGGAGGGAATCCTAATATGGCTGAGAACAATTAAGAGGGTGTGAATTTCAGACACTGCGAACAACACAAAAATAGTGCTTGAAATACATATACATTATAAATTCTGGGGAAGCTTTTCCTCTTGAAATGTAAAAACAAGGACTCCCAGGTTACTCTACCACTACAGAAGGAATGACAAGAGGACCAACATATCTATTGGTGTATGGCAGACTTGTAATCTGACATTTGTCAGTACAAAACTCGAAAATATAGAAGAGACCATATGGTATAAAGTGTCGAGCAATAGCTGCCATAACTTTATGATAATTGGTACTGAGATAAAGATAATATATACTAGATTCTGTTAGCAAGAAAACAGAAACACATATTAGCTACTTAGGTTTGATACTGCTGGGGAAGCAAAGAGTCAGTCTGATGCATATGTGCTCAACAAGACCTTCAAGTTATTTTAAGGATCACGTACATAGTAGAATAGGATAGTCATGCCATACATAAAACAATGACTACAAGGACCAAGATTAGGACATGCAAAAATATAGAACTCAACCACCAATGTTACTGATTGTATCATAACTGTCTTGACTTATTGGCCCAAGCATTGTGTTTGGCTTCCATAATCATTCCTCCTCGAACTGTTATCCCAATTAAATGATTTTCACCAGAGACAACAGAGAAAGCAACTAAGATCATACAAGCCACCCTTCCCCAAGATGCCACCCCAAGAAAAGTTCATCGAAAAGGCAATATGTAGGAGAGAAAAGGACGAATCTATAAAGTCTGGTGGATTTAACATACCTCAGTTGCAAGAAGGGAGCTAATTAGTTCAGTTTGTGATGATACTGCACAATTAAAATGTATGCACATGAAGCAACTCATTCTTAATGAGGCATAACAGACGAAAGAAAGATAATGAAAAGCAAACCTTTTATAGGGTTTCCATTCAAAAAAGCACCTCTTCCACGAATGGCAGTGAAAAGCTACATATAGAAATCCCAAACTTTGAGTTGAGCTCTCAGGAAGAGTAAAGACAAAAGAGTTACCATACCAAGAACAGAAACAAAATTAAAAACATCAACTTAGATTCTCATGCTGTGAACTAAAACCACCCTCTCTTGGCCCCAACAGGTCATGGCCCACAGGGCCATTTTATTCACATCAAAGTCACTGAAAACTAGGATCATAACGAACAGCTGTTCACTTGATTATTCTTTCCCCAGATTATTCATAGTTGCCTGGTTTTCATTATGAGAAAAGTATTTGAACAGCCCAAGAACAAAACAACAGAAAATTACGTCCAACATTCAATCACCCCTCCATATATCAACATTTAGGAATTTAGGAAATTCATTGTCAAAATGTCAACAAATAAAAGGCTTCTCACCTCATTCAGTATTGGGTTGTAAACAACACCAACTGTAGGAACTTTTTGAATTGTTAAACCAATGGAGACACAAACAAAGGGAAATCTGCAGACAGTAAAACATAGTCATTAATAAGGAAACGCTAATTCATCAACTGAAACGTAAGCAAATCTTTACCCATGCACGAAGTTAGTAGTTCCATCCAAAGGATCAACTATCCATGTATGTTCATCAGTAAGTTCTGTAGCCCCTAAAGCAGCAGTAGTCTCTTCCCCAATGAACTAGGAGGAAGAGCAAATCGGTAAAATGACCATGAGGGAGAACATACAAAAAAAGAAAAGAAATAAAACTTATTTAAAGGAACATAATCAACCTTATGAGTGGGATAAAGCTTCCTGAGGTGATTGAAGATGAGATCTTCACATGCTTTATCAGTTTCTGTGACCAAATCAACCTATGCATCATAACAAAAGCATACGATAAATAACATGGTTATAATCTATGATAATCTATATGCCTTCTTTCATATCTATACACCAATTATGACCACGGGTTACTTCTTCCCACTAACCACCTGAAGTATCTTCTCCATGAGTAGAGAGAAAGATTACAACCATTATCTAACTTATCTTCAACAAAAACATCCCAAATTGATTGTTTTGATTTTGTTTTGCCCTGGTTACCTTTTGTTATGCGTGATAGTTAATGAATCACTTTCTTGCTATTAGATTGATCCTAATAAAGTCTCTCCAGTCTATATAGATGATGAAGTTAAGATAGCTCACTGAAAGCAGCCATGCATGCTACAAACAAGATTGTTACACCTTCGATATTAATACAATTATTTTCTGAGAATTTTCCTAACAGATCAACCTTATAAATATCAGTCATAAGATTAGACGAGTTTCACAGTTTAAAACCAAAGGGCTACATGTGAGGGGGCATGTTTCCTAATCCCAATTAGAGAACATTCAGGATAAACAGGTTTTGACATCTTGAAAGAATCATTGAAATGAGTGCTACACTTCTTCTTCCCCTGCACAACACATTCAATGATACTACAACTATGCTTTTCCTCTTTAACTTCACCTGCCTTTCTCCATATGAGCGAATGGTGCATTCTACTTTTAACCCTGAGCAGGCCATAGTATTTGGTTCAAACTTCTTTTTCCAAGAAGAGTCATTTACAGGATTCTTGAAAGCGCGTTTTATTTTACCTTTTTGTCCATCATCTCCCGCAATGCCCTCTCCCCCGAGAAGGAAAAAAGAAAATAAACTGACATTCAACCAAACTTTCAATTCTTGCAATTATGGAATCAATGCCAATAATTTCTCGGCACAATCACTAACGGTTACATAAAGCTTGCCTGAAACGAGATACCAGTTTTTCTCAATGTTTCTAAAATGCGAGCATTGAGGTTAATCCTGCAACTAAAATGCTACAATCTATACTAAAAGAAACGACCAAGAAAATTAAAATGAAATGTCAATACAAACCTGCCCTTTGTGCTCCACATTTTTTGTCTGGTAGAATCCCTCTCGAATAATCTGGAAATTCACTCAGTTACCAGAAAGAAATTCAAGAAATAAACCACCAAATTAAACTAATACTGAATGAAAAATCAACTAACCTCACCAGCTTCCTGAGCAGCTTGAACTGCAGACGCAAGAAATTCGGCGAGCGAATCTGAAGCAGAACAGGTTTGCAAAACACACCGGAAACAGAACTCAACCGTTTAGAAGCGCGCTCTAACATACATACATACATACATATATACAAGAATAGATGAAGAATGGTACAGAGACGGATTGGGTCTCACCATTTCCAGCCATTTCTTGAAGCTCACAGAGATATGAGAGAGAGAAGCAGAGGATGAAAATGCAGTGATGAGTTAGAAAGAGGCTTTTCTTTCTCGTCGAACTTTCACGTATATCACCCTCACAGTGAGAAAGAGCACCTCACACCACATGCGTTGCATTATTGTATACCCAAGGGCCATCGTCAATCTTGCAAAAGGGCACCAAAAAAAAAAAAAAGTCAATTTTAAAATAAACTTTTTTTAATTAAAAAATCCCCGGACATGATCCCATCCAGAAAAAGTTTGAATATATTTTGACTGGAAGAAATTATTAATATTAATGTTGAATAATAAATTATATTATACTGTTTTATAATAAGAATAGACTTCTCTTTCTTGGTTTGAATATATATATTAAAATAAAAAACATACAAAAGGAAAATTTCTAAAACTGTCTATTTAGTATGAGGGGAGGGAAGGGAAAGAGTGATTTTAATGAATTTAATTTGAAAAATAATCAAAGAAGTGGGTTGTAAAATTTTAATTAAAAAAAAGATGTAAGAAAAAAAATAGAAAATCGTAATTTAAAGTTTTTTATTTTTAATTTTTAATTTTTTAAATCCTGCTCATTAAAACCCGCTGTGTTTTTCTGGGTGGGTTCAAATGGGTCCAATTTATTCAAACTACGGATGAGTGTGCCAGTCGGAGGCGGCTCCGAAATAAAATACACACACAAAAGAGAATTACTGCTGTCAATTTCTCTCCACTAACCCCTCCCTGTACTTCCTCTAAACATGGTTGTTTTGCTTATTCAGGCATCATGCATTTTATTGTCTAAAGCTTCAAAGATGGAACTTTGTTATATAACTTACAAGGATCGGTGTTCCTGTTGAGAGGTTCAAAATATATGAAAAGCACTATTTATTAAAAAAATTATTATATACTGTGAGTATTAAATTTATAAAAACAGTTATAAACAATATTAATTTTGTACCGAATAAACGATATCAGCAATTACCTTATATTATTGGACAAACTGTGATCATTGAGTGGGGCATACAAGGGGAAAATGCGGAAGAATATACCAAAGATGCTTTACCGTTGTCCGGTTCTCTGAGGTCCCAATCAAATCAACGAAGTTTCATTCAGTTAGCTCAAAAAAAGGAAAAACAAAAAACAAAAAACGAAGTTTCGTACAGGACTCGAGGCGCACACAGTCACGCTTGGTTAGGGAATTGGAAGTTGGGAAGTTTCATGGTTATTTTTGGAAGAGAATTACAATAATATCTCAGAAAAAAAAATTATTAATAAGTCTCAACAATAAATGAATTGTCATTCATTACTTTAAAACTTATCATTATAGAGTGTTTTGTTGTTATTGGAACTTTGGAGGGAAATTTCAATTAGCCCCCTCTAAAGCAATTTAATTTCCAATAGTCACGATAAGATTCTAAAACTTCATTTCAGTCCGTTTGACGAAAATAAAATTAAATGTTATAGACGAAAATATAATTATACCATTATATATATTTTTTTTAAAAAAAATCAATCTCACGAGAGCTCCAGTGGCCAGTCTCTTTGGCCAAAGAATTTTTTAAAAAATAATAAGGTGGCTAGAAGGGTTTGAACCCTTGACCTTTGCCACACCAAAAATATTATAACCACCAAACCATTTAATTTATTTAATAATACAATGCAATATATATACTACCTCCAATTCTTAATATAAAATCTTGTTTAACTTTTATTTAGATCCTAAATATAAAACCCCAATCTACTTTATCTTTCATATTTATATATTTTTTTTCTAAGATGATCCTTCTAATAATGGTAGTTCCAACCAATACACTTGATTAATAAGGATATTTTGGGAAAAATAACACCTATTTATTACAAATAACTAACTGAACTTTTTTCCTTAATTTATTCAAATTAGTGAACCAGCTCTTATATTTAGGATCGGAGGTAGTATATAACAAATAACAAAACAAATGTATGTGTCTGTGTGTGAATAAATAACTGAAATAAGACAATTTACAACACATATTAAGTGATTTGTAAGAGATATGTTGGAATTTGCAACTCCATTTGAAGTCATGTGGAAAGAGAAATTAAATGTCAAGGGTTGTGTAAACAATTAAAATTAGATGATTTACAGCATAAATTAGGCAATTTGCAAGATGTATATAGGAATTCAAAACTCCATTTGAGGTTCTACGAAAAGAAAAATTAAATATCAAGAGTTACATGAACAATTAAAATTATGTGATTTACAATACAAATTAGGTAATTTGCAAGAAGTATATAGGAATTCACAACTTTATTTGAAGTTCTGTGAAGATAAAAATTAAATATTAGGGGAACAACTAAAATTAGGTGATTTACAACACAAATTAGACACTTTTATTTCTTTTATTACAGATCCCTTGTTCTAATGATTGAAGCAGTTTTATTTCTTTTATCCCTTGGTACTAAAATTTTTCTTATTTAAGTTACCATTTCAGGATTTCTCAAAATGTATAGATTTTTAGAAAAGAAAATAATTATATTTTGCATGTCATGAAAATAATAGATATTCATTTTTTTTTTATGCTTAGTTGAGAAAAATAATATAAATAGAAAGACATGATTGCTAAATGACTAAATACATACCTCTAATATAAATATTTGAAATTTTTTTAAATTTTTTAAAATACTTTTACGTCAATTTCCTAGCCACAGTAAATTATTTGATTTTAGTTTCTAAATTTGAAAAAGGTTTTTTTTTTTCCAAATCATTAAATCACTTTCAATTATCAATACTGAAGAGCTTTATGAAGACAACATCATTTTTAAATACCAAAAATAGATAAAGAGATTCTTTTTAATTTTTCTTAGCATTCATTATTTTTTAAAAAAGAAATTGTGTGGAAAAATGATTGATTACAAAATAAGGACAATTTGGCAAAACAAAATCCTATCCAAAGAATATGCCATCATTCCATCACTTATGATTTATGAACCAATATATATACACATTTTATTAAATCAAGAAATGAGGATTGCTATAGAAATGGAATCCAAGTTTTAGAATTAACCAAAGAAGATTGAAATGCCTCAAACAATATTCCTCTCCTTTCTTCTACCTTCTCCCCATCTCATTCTCCTTCACTTTTCTAACCTGTTGAGCTATTGGCCTAATCGGTTCATTGATCAGTTTAGTTTGTAGTGTCTTACTGACTGTAATATCCTAAACTTTATTTCAGGATTTAGTTAAAAAAAATTCAAAAAAAATATATATAATAAAATAATAATTTATTATTATAATAATAATATTTTAATAAAAAAAAAGGAAGCAGCTTTCCACTGAATTTGGTGGAAAGCTGCACCATTTGACTAAGGGAGAGGAATTTAGGGGAGAAGGAATTAATGAAGGAAGGAAAAAAATGCAATGATAGTTGGGAAAATGAAAGATAAAAGAGATAGAAGATGATGGGGGCGTGAGAGAGAGGAGAAGAGAGAAAAAGTGCCGGAGAGAAGAAGCAGAGCTGCGATCATTTTGAAAGAAAAGGCAAACTTTGAAGATAATTTAGATACATAAATATACTTCCTTTTATCAAACTTTCTTTATAAATATTTCTTATATATTTTATGTTTCGTAATAATAGTATTACTATAGTGATTAGAAAAATTTTTGAGACTTATATATGATCTAAGTATTGAGTTTTGACAAAAGATGACTATAAAAATTCAGAAGTAAATGAGTTGTTAATTTTAATCAGTTTAGATTTCTCTATTTGTTAGTTTTAGTATTTAAATTAATTTATATAGTTGAAAATCTGTTATTTATGGGATATACCATATTTTTACCGATTAAATTTAAGTTAAATAATTTATTTGGACTGTTTGATATATTATTGAGATTTTAATCGGTTTAGTTTTATTTATTGGGTAACTGGAAGTTTTAAAATAATTATTGTAGTTAAAAAGTTTATTATTTACGGATATACATATATATATATATATGGGTTATACCATTAAAGTTTTGATTAGATTATTTATTTATAAATATTTGAAGTATTATTGAATTTTTGATAGTTTGATTTTAAGGTTTAAACTTAAAATGGGATTTTTAGAATTTAGAAAATAATAATTTTATATTTGGAAATTGTGGAAAATCCTTTTTATTAAGGTAAATAATTTGGAGGTGGTAAATAAATAATTTGGGTTATTAGGAATTTTAAGTTGTTTCTAAAATACTTAATAATTTTTGAGTTATGAGAGTTACGGGAATTTAGAGTAAAAATTTAATTAAATTAGAAATTTAAATAATATAGAGAAGTTTAATTAATTAATTAATTAGTTTATATTAATATGTGGTTATATTAATTGTGTAGATTAATTATGGGTTGAGCAAAGGATTGACCTTATGGTAATCCTTAGTATTGCTTTGGCCAGAGATAACCACTTTTCACTTGTTATATATGCTAATATGCTGTTTGTGAGTATTTTGCTATTTTGGTATAATGATTTGTTATTTGAAACTCGAGTAGATAAATTATATCTTTTGAGCTATGAAAATTGTCTTGTGGGATTTTTGGAATTGTAATTGAGAAGTTTGGAAAAGATATATGATTTATATCTTATGGATTATACTGGGAAAAGATTGAGACATTTTTGTTATATTGTGAATGGTTGGTTGTTATTTGGATTTTGGATTGAGCACCATCCTACCACGTGGTAAGGCCGTCATTGGTGCACATTGGTTGGCTTCTTCCTTCGTTCCTAGAGTAAAGGATAGACCTTTGTGGCTCTTTATTCGTCCCTCAAAGTGTGGGATAGGCCTATAATAAGGGATGGATCTTTATGACTATTTAATCGTTCCCCAAAGTGTGGGATAGGCCTATAGGTCAGTTTGATCCCCTATAGAGAGGGATAGACTTATGTGGCTTGTGTGTTAGCCCCCATAGTGAGGGTTTGGATGATTGAAACTATATATCTTTGTTTTCGAGAATTAATAATTGTCCCACTTGACACCTCACGAGCACGTGTTAGTGTGTATGATGAGTTGGAAAGTTGGTTATTGATTTGTCTCACCCCTTGCTTTAACATTTTCATGTGATAGTTCAGGTGGTGGCCCATCAGGGAAGGCTCCGGAGGCATAGTGTGCTGTTATAGCTTGTATAGCCTCCCTGCTTTTGTTCTATGTGCTGACTTGTTATATATTACCACATAGGGCTCATCTACTATCATGATGTAAAATAATACTTTTAATTACTACTATTTGGTATGATAGAGCCACGAGGAGGCCTGAGACATCTTAGACTCTACATGTAACGCTCCTTTGAAAGTGTTGACTTTTGACTAATGAGCTCTATAGTTTATATTAAACTGATTTATCAGTTCGTATGTTTGAAAATATAAGTTTGGTTTGGGCTAATGGTTGAATGATATTTCTGGACTTTGGAAGTCCAAGGCCCAAGGTAACGATCGATGTTACTTTTATTATAAGTTTATTTCTTTTAACCATGATAGCGGTTTTAAAATTTTAAAGTTTCTTCTTTTCTATCATGGTTAATCGTTCGAATAGATTGAAAATTTGATCTAAATGGGTTTTAAAAGAACGGTTGTCACAACCACAATGCCTTCATGAAAAATAATTGACAAAATTGATGTGTTATTCGAAGAGAAGGGAAATTTCCTAAATTTAACATGAATATGAGCAAGATAATGACCATATATGAGCATTGTATCAATTTATAATTGAAAGTGAATAATAGTTCGTCCGGATATTGAAAAGATTATCTTCCCTGATCATTAAAATAATGATGTTTTATTGTGATAATTGAAGTTAAATTATGAGTAATAGTTGCCATATGACTAGAAGCCATATAAATAAATAATTATCAGTCACTAAAAATAGGGGAAAAAAAAACAACCTCATTTAGTTAAACCGAAGGAAAAGGAATATAAGATCTAAAGATAATGAAGATGTTCTCATCAAAAAAGATAATTGAGATTTAAAATATTTATTATATCTCTAATTATTATTACTTGATAAGAAGAGTAAAATAGTTTGACTTCAATTGCATTTGATTTTAATTACACGGACTTCTTCTTTATTTTGGAAACATATACTTAAGTCTAATTAAACAGTCTCTGTTAAGAGTATGCCAAAAAAAAAAAAAAAGACAAACTTTATCTTTTAATCCACCCTTCATCATACTAAATTCACTTGGCGTTACGCGGGTAATTCTACTTGGTGTTGGCTTTTAAGGCTAACCGGCCTTTTCATGAACTGATTAGTTATTTTCATGAAATGATTACAGACATGACCTTCACGTCATGTTCATCTATGAACATTAGCTAGGGATCATCTTAAAATGATTAAATTTTATTTTTAGTCACTTAACTTTATCTAAAATTTTGAATTTGGTCTCTTAACTTTAAAAAGTTATACCTGGTTTGGTGCATCAAACAACAATCCCTCATTTACCAATTGGCAAGATTGATTTTGAGAGTTTCTAATATTGTTTGGTATGAAGCATTGAGAGTTATAGGTAAGGATTGTTATTGAAATTGAGAAAATACATTAAAAGAGTGTTTAATATAATGGATTGCTTGCTAATTGAGATTAGGCAAACTAATGTAGGTAGGATTTGAAAGTATCACTTGTCTCTATGGTATTCCTTAATCTCACCTATATGGGTTTGCTCAATCCCAAGTAGTAAGTAATTACTCATATTACACATTGATTTAATGGGTTTTTTAATCCCAATCTAAATCATCACCTCTCATTCTCAATGCTTCCTACCAAATAATATATATAGTTTTTTTCGTCCCATTCACCTTTTTGGATTGACCACTCCAAATTCATAAACGATGTTACATGAGGTCGATGTTACAATCAACGACAACTTGTGTATTGTTTTGGAAGGTACAATTACATACAGCTTCCGAATTTAGGGCTCTAAACAGAAGTGCGATCCTAGGTGAAGGGGCCGGTTTAGGTCATATATATGCTATATATATATATATATATATATATATATAAAATGGCAATGCTGACCTCTTTTTGCTATCAACCTAATGACAGGCTTTTTTGGCCAAAAAATCTAATGCCAGCTGAATATCTTAACATTGCATAACACTATTTGAATAATACCCTTATGTCACGTTTGGTGCGAAACATTAAAAATGAGGGATAGGGATTAGAATTGGGGTTGGAAAATCTATTAAAGAAGTGTTTAGCATGAGAGATTGCTTGTTACATGAGATTAGATAAACTCATATTTGTGAGATTGGGGAATACCATGAGAGGAGGTAGTATTCCCTAATCTCACCTCCATGGGTTTGCCTAATCCGATGCAATAAGTAACTATCCATGCTGAATACTATTTTAATAATTTTTTTTCAATTGCAATTCCAGTCTCTATCTTTCATTTTTAATGCTTCGTAGGTCCTGTTTGGTAGGAAGCATTGAAATTAAGAGTGGAGATTGGAATTGGGATTGAGAAAATCTATTAAAAAAGTATTTAGTATAAGAGATTGTTTGTTACATGGGATAGCCAAACTCATGTATGTGGGATTGGAGAGTACCATGAGGGGAAGTGGTATTCTCCAATCCCAAATCTATGGGTTTGCCTAATCCTATATAACAAGCAAATATTCATGTTAAATATTGTTTTAATGATTTTTTTAAATCTCAATCCCCCTTTTTTATCTTTCATTTTCAATGTTTCGTACCAAATGAGATCTTAATTTGTTCCAAAAAGGAGTCAAAGCTTGCAGAGATCGATTTGGAGTCCTACAAATATGCGCATGACATGTCCCGAACAAAACTCAATGCAGATGGGAGGCCTGATAATTGCATGGATTGATGTAGAGATTGTTTGGCTTTATATGATAATTTACAATCAGTACTTATGAGGCATTGTTTTCCATAACTATAATTTCCTTGTTAACATTGAGCGATTCTTGTTGTTGGAAACATTTTAACATGTTGCTAATTTTATGATCATTATTAAAATCTTCTTTGCTAGTATGAGAATTTGGCCTTTCTTTCTTGGCCTTGGACCATAAGCTTAATACTCCTCAAGATGTTGATCTTGTTGTCAGTGCTGAGATTCCTGACTACAATTCTAATCCGGAGTTATATGAGGTAGTGAGTGGAATATATGATGCGTGGTCCCTGCGGAGGCTTAAATCTACAATCTCCTTGATGGGGAATTGGTAGTTGCACTAAAAATTATCCCAAAGAATTTAATTCAAGCACTATTTTTTATGAGGATGGTTACCTTAGGACTCATTTGGTTTAAAGAATTGATTGGAATGAAAATGAATGGGAAAAAATTGAAAAGAAGAGAATGAAAATTTTTTGACCGAATGAGTGCTTCATTCACACTAGAATTGAAAATGGGTTCAATGAAAAATTTATGTTTAGTTGGATGAAAAGAGGTGGGAAAATTGAGCTATTTTACCATATTACCCTTAATGAAAGAATATAATACTACCTTCGGTCCTAATTATAAGAGCTAGTTGACTAATTTGAGGAGATTAAGGAAGTAAGTTGAGTGAGTTATTTGTCCTAAATAGGTGTTGTCTTTCCTAAAATATCCTTGCTAATCAAGTGTATTGACTATAACTATTATTTTTAGAAGGGTTACTTTGAACAAAAATGTATAAATATGAGAGATAAAATAGAATGGGGTCTTATATTTAGGACCAAAATAAAAGTCAAACAGGGTCTTATATTAAAGATCAGAGGTAGTAGTATTAAATAAAAAATGCTTTTTTGAAAAAAAAAAAAGACAAAATGATATAAATAAATAATGCTTTTTAAACTTACACAATATAAAATTTATTATTTAAATAAATATGGATATTAAATATAAATATAAAAATCACTATACAAACTAAATGATTAAAATAAATAAATAAATAATTAAATAAAAAAGTGTAAATAAAATATATTAAATAAAATAAAACACTTAATTTGAATATGAAAAAAATTGTAAATATTATATAAAAATTATACATCGTGGTTTTTGTTTTTGAAAATTGTAATTTTTTTTTCAATTTCTTGTTCATATTTTTAGTGATTGAATATTTTTATCGCAGACAAAATTTGGGTAATGTATTTTAAATTTGCCCATTTTGTCTTTAAATGGTAATATATAATATGATAAGGGAAAAATATCTTTCTTAATTTAAATATAAGACAAGCAAATAACATGTGATTTAAAAGTTCACTAAGCCCAGTTTCTAATGCAACAAAACCCATCTAAAAAATATTTTTATTTTTAAAGTTATGTTTGGTAAAATCTAAGCTTTAATATAATATGATAAGGAAACAAGCAAGCAAATTCAAATTTGATGTAGCAAAATTCAAAATTTCTTGCATCAAAGTTGAATTTGATTAAAAAGATTTAAATTTTCTTGCATCACATTTGAATTTGCTCAACCATATTCCAGGGTGTTTAAACATAATCTAAATAAAATGAAAAAATGGGTGTATTTATATATATATATATATATATTTTAATGTAAATTTAAATTTTAAGAAAATGAAGCAGAGATTACTCTTGCTAGAGATGGACTCTGAGGCAGTCCCTCATACCTATTGCTTTTGAGGATGCAGCAAAGCAGGAAAGCCAGAAAGATGATAATTATGCCAAATGCTTGAGACAACACATTATGTTAACATATATATTTGAGTGTTAAGATTTATTTGAGAGTTAACATAACATATTATGTTATGCTACAATCTAGGTCTTTGTTTTTGGCTAACGTCGCAAGCGCTGTACTTCATATAGCAATATTCGCGTAAATAGAAGGATACATTCATTTTGCTTATATTTGAACTTTGCTGTGTACTGCTATAAATCGAATTAGGCTAGAGAATTTGTATCTGCTTTTGATATACAAAACAAACAGGAATACTCAAGGGAAGTTTAAAAAATGGTGCTTGTTATATCCTGAAAGCCCACATTTGAAGAGTAGTCTTCATCCTCCCCAAACTTTTCCACACTCCCTCTATTTCCAGATTTCGCGAGCTTTAGCCTTGTCAAGGGCAAATGAGTCATTAGTTATATTACACGGCGGATTAAAAAATTTGTTCCTACCACTTTTGGTGGGAAGCGATTTTCATGTCTTTAAAGAAAAATCAAGGTTTGCGTTCCCTTTGAACCAAGCTACTGCCTTCATTAGAAAATTTAGATTTTCCGTTTTTTGGACAAGATTTTCCTTGAACCAAACGGGCCCTTAGGCATAAGAGACCAGACAATGGACCTGTGAAGTTGTGAAGAACAGAATGCCACTTTATACTCCTCCGGTCCTTATTATAAGACTCAATTTGATTTTTTATTTGGTCCTAATTATAAGACCCAATCCATTTTCTCTCTTATATTTATGCATTTTTTTTCAAGATAATCCTTCTAATAATGATAGTTTTAGCCAATATACTTAATTAGCAAGGATATTTAGGAATAACAACACTTATTTATTATAAATAACCAACTTAACTTACTTCCTTAATCTCCTCAAATAAGTCAATTGGGTCTTATAATTAGGACCGGAGGAGTATGTCGTACGTCCTTCTGAAGTGTCTCACACACACACACATGAATGTTGAGAGATACAAACAAGGTGAATCGATAAAATATCTATTTAAGTTTATAGGGGACATGATAGTGCAACAGTTGCTTTTTACGCAAAGACATCCAACAGCAACGTCGTGTATGATGAGATCAATATGCATTATGATGTTCGATATTTCTCAGCTTGTGAAGTTGCGTGGAGGATTTTCGGATTTGACAAAAATTTTAGAACACCTACTATAAATATTAGAGGCTTATGTTTCATCATCCAATTATCAACAAGCTGTACTTGAAGACCAGCAAACTTTTGGAGAAAGAACAACTTGAAGCATGGATGAAAGTGTAAAGCAATATTAAAAATGTTAGAATACATCATTAAATGATCCACTAACTTTTCGGAGTAAACCACTTAATTTTCTCCACGATAATTAATATTACAGTTAAGAGGTGCATAACTTTTTGTGTGATTTAATTTTCAACTTATAAATAAATTAAATAACTTTGTCGTTTACGTTTAATAATCTTTACAAAAAAACCATATTTTATAACTTTTTGAATACAAATAAATAAGGTAATATCCCATCCTTTATTTTGAAACATCAAGAAAATAAATATGATTCTTTGTTCTTGCGAGTGACTGCTTTTATGATGATAAGGGTTTGTGAAAGGATTTTAAAAGTATTGCCGAAAAGCCTTTGATAACAACTACCGTCATCATCAAAGCATTCACTGCCATAAAGAACAAAATGACATTTTCTTCTTGACAACTCAAAATAAAGATTGAAATATTATCTCCTTTATCTGTACTTTAAAAATTATAAAATATGTCTTAAATATAAATAACAGATGTACTCAATAAATCAGTTATCAGCAAATAAAAAATTAAATCATCTTAAAAGAAAATTACGTTTCTCTTGGCAATATTTTTCATTCTTAATTGCTGTAGAAAGGATTAAATAGTTTAGGTCCAAACATGAAAATAAAAACAGTAAATTTGCTATTTGTTATTTTAAGGAGCTTGACAAGATTCACCTTAAGATTGTGTTTTTTTTCCACATGTTCATAAGGGCAGTATATGAACAACTGCAAGAAGAAATACTGCCAATTATACATGAATAATGTCAATAACCAAAACATGCATCTTCAAACACAAAAATGAAAGCATTCAAGTGTAGCTTCCTAAAACTGAATAAATCATGCACAACCCCGGAAAAATTCATGTAAAACAGAAATCTTATTTGCCATTATTGAAATTCATGTTAGTTCCAGAAATCAAGAACACTTCAAGAAGCTAGAAAGTGACACTTCCTTAACTATTGCGAGAAAGTAATAGGAAGATCAGCAATTGTAGGTCCATATTATATATCAAGGTCAAAATAAAAAAGATCCATATTATGTTTATAATCCTAGGTAAAAAGGAAGGAAAAACTCAACTGAAATGTCCCTTGATCTACGTCGTCCTCAGATGACGATGCATTCCATAGAGATCTGCTACATGAAAGTGAAGTTGTCAGATTTGGAGAGAAGTTGGAGCCAAATGTAAAATAAAAGTAAAATATAATACGGCTTCTGGTTCTTAATAAAAGAATTAGTTTGACTTTCAATTTGATTTTAAATATAAAACCACAATCCACTTTGTATGTCATATTTGTCCAATTTTCTCAAGGTAATTCTTTATAATAGCTATACACGTTAAAAGTTTCATTACATGGTAGTTCTACCTAATACACGTGATGAGCAAGGATATTTTAGGAAAGACAATATCTATTTATTGCAAATAACTAACTTCATTAATTTTCTTAATCTACTCAAATTAGTTAACTAGCTTTTGTATTAAGGATCGGAAGTAGTATTTGAAGAAATGTTAATGCTTCAAGGAGAGAAGGGACGAAACTCATCTGAACAATTATTAACGGGAGAAAAAAAATAAAGTTGTATAGATATGAAGAATGGACACCAATCAGCACAACGCAACACAAATCCAGAACCAAAAGAAGATGAGTAATCCAAAACAGGAGGAGGATGTTCTTCTTACACTACCATATCACTGTTTTAGATCACAGAATGAAACATGTTTACACACAGAGAGAGAGAGAGAGATATATATATATATATATATATATATATATATATATACTGGAAACAACAAAGCACTTTCTTTTCATATCATAACCGTCCAAGAGCTGCTCGGTGGGTGATAGATAAATAGACATCCGAAACAAAGGGAAACTGGTGTACAACTTTTGAATATAAATCTCTGGAATGTAAACCTGTGAAACATTATTGTCTCCTCCGGAATGTAAACCTCTCATGCATTTTTCCTTTGCCACTATAAAGTACTCCAACGATCCTTAATATAAGACATATTTAATTAATTTGATTAAATTAATGAAGTTAGGTAAGTTAGTTAATTATTAGAAATATGACATGTTTTTCCTAAAACATCATAGTCATCTTTCTTAATATCCTTCCTCCCTCACTTACTTGATTATGGTTGAAGGAGTATTCATAAGGGTAATTTGGAAAAAATTGATAAATATGAGAAATAGATCTTATATTTAGGGTCAAAATTAACTTAACAATTAGATCCTATATTAGGACCAAATGAGTATAAAGATAACATGAAAGGGGAGACTGGTGTACAACTTTTGAATATAGTCAAATTTATCTTCATTCATGCAGGCAAGGATTTGAATGGGTTAACCAAGTTTCTCCCAATTATTTTGGCGGCAACTTTATGCTTCAAGTAGATAATACCATGCAGATATGGACAAGCGAGGAAAAAAGGGGCTTTTTTGATTTCATATTCTCGAAACAAATTTTAATTTTTTGAAACAAAAAATGAGGGGAAAAAATTGTTTGATAATTAGATTTAAGTCAAGTGTTTGAACTTTAGGGAACCATTTGTTGTGGGATTGAGGGTCGTTGAACCTTCCATCGGACCCATTACAATTTTTTATGCTATCACTATAGGGGCGACATCATCGTCAAAGGCAGCATCATCATCAATTGTTAAAATAACAATGCTACCGACCTCTTCCCTCAAGTTTTCATTTTGTAAAATGAGTCTCACCCAACATTTGAGACTAATTAGTGTGAGAAATATAAAGAAACTCAAGTCTATAGGCATTTGGATGGGGTGAGACGGTCAATTTATTTAGATTTTCCAAACCTATCATGGCATATCATTTCATTGTCATAACTCCCCCCAAGGGGATTAATTGTTTCTACTATATCATCTGAAAATTATGAGATTCGACAATTTAATGCAAAACTAAAGGAAGAGTCTTTTGATAAGATTGAACAAATTCAGATTAAATGATGATTTTGAACAGATAAATTCTCACTAGACAACCAGCAAAATATCCCTTATCCTATCTATTATTTCCTCGTCCCTATCCTGAATGCCTTAAAGCTCATCAATAAGGTTGTCAAGTCCGGATCCAAGCCTTTAAAGTTCATAGATGAGATTCATGATTTTAAATTATCATGTGTAAAGGAACTTGGTAATCTTATTCATGAATTTCAAAGTCCTAGATCCCAACTCAACAACCTCAACGATAAAATCAAGGTTTTCAAGCCGGGGACATAGCAACAATAGGTACGATAAGAGATATTACTAATTGGCTAGCAAGTTATCTACTTGTTAAAAACCGTGATCTTGATGAAACGATGTTAATGAAATGATAGTTCATAATAGACATAGGAATCCAAATAGGGTGATCCTGATATCCTATCCAGATACCTATAAATTCAAGTTTCCTTGTACTTCTGGCACTGTCTACTTTCAAATAGATATGGTTATTAAAAGGGTATCATAGGCCAAAAATTTTAGACAAACAGAAGTATACTCTCAAGTCTCACCCCAGCTGCAATATTATTCTGGCCTTAATAATGATACCCTTTTGATAATCATGTTGCGACCCTATGATGATGTCGCCCCTATGAGATCAACTCATTTACATCATATGTATCATAAATGGATTAGCACTTGTCATATGTAGTATTGTTATTTGAAGCATCCTTTCAAAACCGGTTGCTGAGTGTTTGGATTATGGTTATCCTACTGATCTACTGTTAAATTTAATGGAGCATGTATGAAATTTTTTCTTATTATTTGAAAATTTTCATCTATATTTTTAAAACTAATTCTTCATTTTTATTTTTTTGTTTTTGTGTCAAATAATATGATTCAAAATATATTTGACATGCATAAATTAACATGAATTCATGAAAATCTTACTCCCAACCAGATTATAATGGCATCACCCATGAAAAAAACATAAATTGTTTTTATTATTCTCGTTGGATCACACCACTATATTATGTGCCTGGGTAAAGTTCCATGAATAAATCTTAACCCATGCATGTCAAATATATCTTGAATTATACTCATAAACACTAAAAAAATCAATATTTTAATCAAGATATAGATGCGACATTTTAAATAATAAAAAATTCATAGATACCTCAGTTAATTTAATGTAAATCGGTAAGATAGTGATGATTAAGACTCCACATTTTTCTCTATTAGAAAAATGAGCTAATCTATATACTCTTACTTTTTAAGTGCTAAGAGTGGATATTTGATATATTTTGACGTAAATTTTACATGCCAAATCTCCTGTGAATCAAGGACAATATTTGATATATACAATATAAAGTTTTTATATTACCTAATTTGCCCATGTGAACATTAATCTTAATATTATTCACTATTTCAAATGAAATAAATAATAGTAAATTATGAGGTTGGCTGTTCACGGACTAGCGATACTCAGTTTCTTTTTTGGGGTCAATATTAGCAATGTAGTTCATCTAATGATAAACCTAATCGGAATTATAGAGCTAGAAAACTGGGGAGATTTGATTCATTCCGAATTAAAGAATTCAGAATGAAAGGGTTCACTTTGATTGTTAAGAGCGGTAACTTGGTGATTTCTTGGTCTTCTGCTGGTACTTTCGGATTCAAGGGTACAAGAAGGGGGACACCTTTTGCCGCTCAAACCGCAACAGGAAAAGAAAAAAAAAGTGTTCCATGATATTCAAAAATGGATCTTAATTTATACTTATATAAGTTAATAACTTGGGTTTGTGATAATTTGTAAAATACATGTGCTTGTGACAAAGAGGATATGTCACAAAAATTTGTAAATATGACTATATACAAACATATTTCAAATTATATAGAGGACTGAATGACATTTACATGTTTACATTTTTTTATATTTTAAATTTAATAATAGATTTTAATTGGTTCTGAAAAAGTAAGACTAGTTATATCAGTCAAATATTTACATAAATTGTTAAAAAACATACTTGCTGGAATTAATATGTAATAGCATCATATGCAAATTAATTGTTAATGGAACATTAATATGTTAACAAAAGATTAATACATAAGATACGAATACTAAATAAAAATCACTCTCTTTATTTGAATAAAATAATTAACATCGGTCAATTATATCAGTGCTTCAGGGGGCTAATAAAACGTAAATACAATGCCCCCTGTTTTTTTTTTAATATTTCTTGTTATGATTGTGAAAATGGATCACATCTTTGAGTGAATATATAGTGTGCACATATATTCATATTTTTTAAAAACTATATATAATGACTCTAAGTAAATATTATAGTTCAATGAGTTTTTTTTTTTTTGAGAAGGAAGAGTTGTCTTTATAAAGCATTAATAATGATGAATTTTATGTTTACCATTTCAAAACATGCAATTACCAATCATAAAAAAATTATTTCCTTTAGCAAACAACCAATTTTATTCAGCTAATTATTTAATGGCGGAAGAAAAGAATACATCAATATTGGTTGGTAACATATGCATTATTAATTTTATCAGCGCATTATTTAATTTTAAACTAATTATATCCCCCGCTAGTGTTAATATTGAAAAATTGATTTCTATAATTCACATTAAACATATGCAAAAAATCATATAAATATAATAGTATTTTGTTTCAATTTCTTATTTTTAATTTCTTTGTTTTTAATGTAATCTTTTAAATTTGAATTCAATTTTCTAATGTTGTTAATTTTTTTTAAAGAACCTCTCAAAGTGTGCTTAGCAAACATAACTAAGATCCAAGAAAAGTGAAAAGTCATACATATCAAGTTTAGAACCCAATAGACTAAAAGAAACTAGCAGCACAAGTCCTTAAGAACCCAACATACTAATTAATTTGTTCTACTTTGCAAAGTAAAATTAAAAAAAGACATATTTTAATTAAAAACATTCAACTAAAAGCAATAAGCTTGTCAAAAACTTTGCAAACTTTTTTTTCAACCCTTTCCGCAAAATGTCAGCATAAAAGCAAATAAATTAGAATCTACTAAGCTTAGAATTAGATGAACTAATACAATAAGCCAGTTAGAGAACCCAGCATACTAAATTTAAATTCAATAAATGGAATTATCCATGAGAGGCCCAAACCTGAGGCTACTAAAGAGACCAGTTAGCTTGCTTCAATGAGATAATGAGAATGCAACAGGAAATCAGGAGAAATGGAGAAAGAGACAAACTAATTAACCTGCAGGAAGAACGAAACAGAATGAGGGAGTTAGAGAGACTGAACCAGAGAGATGATCATTAACATGAATAAGAACATATTGCAGTAATTTAATAAACATGAAATAAATCTCAAGTAAATGAGCATACAAGGAAAAGAAAAGGTTAGATAAGATGAAAGCATTACTTCTGACTGAATAGAAAGAGCAATCTGTTGAGAGAGAGAGAGAGAGAGAGAGAGAGAGTGCGAGAGAGAACACAATGAGAGAAAAATGTTAATGAGATATTGGAGCAGATAGTGTAGTTAAAAATTTAAAGATCAATATAAAAAGTTGACCAAAGAGATTAATAAAAAGACCTTTGTCTAAGGAAGGGCCAACTTAAAAGACAAGATAAGGATGAGACAGGATCTAAAGAACAAAAATAAAACAAAATAGAGAAGATGAGAGATAATAAAGAAAGCAAAAAGGGAGAGAAGGAAGAAGAAGAACGGTCACCAATCTCATACCATAAAACCAAAAATATGCACCAATAGATCAATGGAAAATGTTTACGACAAAGCAGTTTACTTTCATAACTTAGTGATGGGGGAAAAAAAAAACATGAAGATAACATAAAGATCTGATATGAAAAATCAGAGAACTCAAAATGTTCGATTTAGCAAGATTGTCGCTTCCGTGGACTCTCCTATTTAACTCAGCTGTGGATTCTTCTGTTCCGATTATTATGGCTTCACAATGCAGTAAAATAAGTGGAAAAGAAGGAGCATGTTCTTCTTACACTACCACATCACTGATTTAGGCAACATAATGAAACATGTTTACGAAGAGATATATATATATATATAGATAGATAGATAGATAGATAGAAAACAACAAAGCACTTTACTTTCATAACTGTCCACCAACTGCTTTAATGCTTCAATAATGTTGCAGGTTCAAACCTTAAAGATAGAGGAGGGAGAGGGTGCTGAACAAAAAGAACTTGAATTTTGAAATCACATTTGTTCAAGTGTATGAAATTAAAGGAAGTGGCTTTGCGGTGGGTCGGTGATAAATATAGCAAATAGCTCTGTGACGTGAAACATTATTGCCTCCTCTGAAATGTAGACCTCTGATACATTTTTCCTCTGCCACATAAAAATAACATGAAAAGGGAAACTGGTGTACAACTTTTTGAAACCGGAATCCAATAGAAGCCATGTGAAGAAGCCGATGTTTTTGAGACAAATATTACTCCTCTACTTCTTAATATAAGACTTAATTATTGAGTTAATTTTGATCATAAATATAAAATCTATTTCTTATATTTACCAATTTTTTCTAAATTATCCCTATAGATCTCCTTCAATCATAATCAAGTAGAAGAGGGAGAGAGGATATTAAGGAAGATGATCACGGTATGTTAAGAAAAACATGTCATATTTTTTATAATTAACTAACTTATCTAACTTTCTTAATTTAACTAAATTAGTTAAATAGATCTTATATTAAGGACCGGATGAGTATTATTTATCATTATCTTTTCACTTGCTTGAACAGCTGGTTTATTTTATCAAGTAAGAGATGTACATATCCAGAGATTTTGCGTCTGGAAGTTTTATTTTATTTTTTTTCCTTCTTTGTTGATTTGCCCAACAGCGACTCAGGCTACATCCATTATCTCAAGCAAAAAGAATCAGAGGATATTAACCAAGTATAGTTGATTCAATATTCTCACTTCTGCTGCTAGCTGACATGTTTAACTTTCTTTGTGAAAGCATTTAATTAAAGTTTTCCATAGATCTGATTCTTTTAGGGCTTACTTTTTGTGTTGGAAGCAGGCCCATTCCCTTTTGCTTTTAGATATGATTCTTAGGACAACTGTCAAACAACAATTTTCTTTTCTGGTTTTTTTTGTTCTCAAAACTTGTTATAGAAAACTGCTTCAAGAAAAACAAAATTGAGAATATAATCAAACAAGCCATAAATTAAATATGTTAGTTATCAACTTATTGTCGTAGTATCCCTTGTTTATGAGCTGGTGACCTAATGATGCAGATGATTTATGTTTTAGAACAATGAACCTATGAATAGTAAAGCTAGAGAGATTTGTAGTTGTACAGAATATGGTGAAAAATATGGTCTTCATCACTTGATGCTCTAGGGCTCTACATTTTTAGTAAATTAAATATAAGACCTAATTAATTAATTTGAGTAAATTAAATATATCAGTTAAATTAGTTAATACAATATTTTTTTTTAAAACATTCTATTCATTTTTCGTATTCTCTTTCTCCCTCTCCTACTTGATTATTATATTATTGAGGAAATATTAATAGGATTAATTTAAAAAAATTAATAAATATTTGAAATATGTTTTACATGTATGACTAACATCAACTCCCTAATTAGATCATACCTTAAGGATATGAGGAGTATTAGATATAATTTTTCAAGGCCTTCTAGTTTTAGGTGGAAGTGGCACCAAAAAAAATATAATTATGGTATAAACAATCTCAGAAGTTGTTTAGAAATCATAAATAGTATTTGTATTGTGAGTAATTTGATTTATCTCAAGCTTTGTGTATTGTTTGATTTTCAGTTTTCTCCATTTTCTGTCTGCATTTAATATTGGGATAATCCCAAATAAATCTAGCCAAATATCTAAATCCAAATTCAGGCCTTTATGTTCAACAAATCATTAATCACACAATAAGATCAAATTAAGAATTTCTGAATGTTGTTAAATAACAAGAACGTCCCTCTCTGATTAAAAAAAAAAAATTGATTATTTTACCCCTTCCAAGTGATCCTCATCTTTTATGATCATTTTTTGAGTCAAAAAAACATATAAATAGTTTTATATTGTTTAAAATTTGTATATACAACCAAAACCATTTAAATATTTTGATAAAAATATTAAATTAGAAATATAAGTATCCTTTAAATAAATATTTTTTATTTTCATTTCTTATCATCTACATTAGTTTTATTTATTAGCAATGTTGGATTCAACAAATTATAACAATTTAATATTAAATAATTTTTGTAGTTAAAATATTTTAAATATCAAAATAAATATTTACAAATTAAAAATAAAAATATTTATTTAAAGTCTACTTATATTGTAATTTAAAATGTTTTGGTAAATAGTTTGAACGTTTTAGTTATATATACAAAATTTCAAACACTGAAAAATCATTTATGTGTTTTTTGTCTAAATACTAATAATAAGAGATGATAAACCACTTGGAAGGGATGATAAACCCCTTGGGAGGGATAAAATAATCAATTTTTATTTTTAATTAAAGAGAGACATTCTGGTCATTCAACAACATTCAAAAATTTCTAATTAGGTATCATATCCTGATGAAGAATTTATTAAAAATGTAGGCGAGGTACTGAATTTGGATTGCTTCCTATAGTTTCAAATCATAATTTTTTATTTCTATATTATCATTTGGCTTGAGCTAATGTCATTTAGTATAAGGACCAAAAATCAAAATTCGTTTGGTCCCTGTTGTGTTGGGATGATCTCTTTTCATTCTTTTCCCTATTAAAAAGTCACTCATGTTTAAACTTAACTCTAACTATGGTGATATAGTGAAAACAGAAAGCTGATCATATTGACGACGTTAAGCCTTCTTAAGTAAGCAGACAACTGGGTTTGGTGAACACATTTTTAACAAGTTTTGATTTTAATTGTTGTCTTTTTTATGAGTTTTAGTTTTGGTTCTTGTACTTAATGGCACTAGTCAAGTTGGCATTATTAAGCTCATACTAAGTCCTTAAGAAAAATCACGATTTAAAACTATAAGAACTAAAAATATAAAAAGTATTATGTTAAGAGATTGACTAGGATTTTACAAGACCTTGGCTTCTTGCAAAATCTGATTTTGAGTTTAGCATTCTTGAAATTGAGATGGATATACTATCTGAATTCATGAACTTTCGTTGAGGCGAGGCAATGGAAGATGGTGGGTAGGGTTATGTTGTCATAAAAATGTGTTTTTCTTCAAGTTCTTTGATGAGCAAGAATAATATTATTTGATAATATTAAAAGAAAAAGATGTCAAAAAGAACCTCTAAAATTTTAAAATAAAAAAAGTTCGATTTTGCAAAATAAAAAAATGTTCGATTTATCCTGTAAAATTTTAAAATATATAACTTTGAAATTTATATTTTTTTTGGATGCTCCCTGATAAAAATATACTCCCCTGGTTTTAAATATAAGACCCATTTTGTAGTGTAAATTACACTATAAAATGGGCTTCTTATATTTAGGACCAGAGGGAGTAACAAATATTATAAGATTGATTAGGATTTGCAAGATCTTGGCTTATTACAAACATCATCGTCATAAGTAAATGTAGAATTTTGCATTAGAAGATTTTCAAAAATACAGTAACTAAGACCCCACCACCCATCATTAGAGTATAGTTCTTAGACTGACTTGTTCATTAAAAAAATATTTTGATGGGATTCTTCGAATTTTCCAAATTAAAAGACAGAGTGGAACCTACGTTTACTTGTTATATGTGCAAAAACTCCTGTTCAGGTCTCATAATTTTTTACGAAGACTTTTAATTCCTCCCTTGCATGTAATTATTGAGCAAAAAATAATTTGGTCAACGTCTCTGCAACATGAAGATCTGATATGAAAACTCAAAAAACTCAAAATGTTCGATTTAGCAAGATTGTCGCTTCCGTTGGCTCTCCCATTTAACTTAGCTGTGGATTCTTCTAGTCCCATTATTAAAGTATAATAAACAAGACTTATTTCTAATTTTGAAATTTATATATATTTTTTGGGGCTTGTTCCCTGATGAGAACATGACAAATATTATAAGATTGACTTGGATTTGCAAGATGTTGGCTTTTGACAAACCTCGTCATCATAAGGAAATGTAGAATTTGTATGAGAAGATTTTCAAAAAGACAGTAACTAAGACCCACCACCCATCATTAAAATACAGTTCTTAGACTGACTTGTTCATTAAAATAATATTTTGATGGGATTCTTTGAATTTTCCAAATTAAAAGACAGAGTGGAACCTACGTTTACGTGTTCTATGTGCAAGAACTCCTGTTCAAGTCTCATGCTTTCCAAGTCTCATGTTTTTTGGCAAAGACTTTTAATTCCCCCCTTGCATGTAATTATTGAGCAAAAAATAATTTGTTCAATGTCTCTACAGCATGAAGATCTGATATGAAAACTCAAAGAACTCAAAATGTTCGATTTAGCAAGATTGTCGCTTCTGTTGGCTCTCCCATTTAACTCAACTGTGGATTCTTCTAGTCCCATTATTAAAGTATAATAAACAAGACTTATTTATAATTTTGAAATTTATATATTTTTTGGGGCTTGCTCCCTGATAAGAACATAACAAATATTATAAGATTGACTAGGATTTGCAAGACCTGGCTTTTGACAAACTTCGTCGTCATAAGGAAATGTAGAATTTGTATGAGAAGATTTTCATAAGGACAGTAACTAAGACGCCACCACTTATCATTAAAATAATATTATGTGCAATATGGTTATTAGACTGACTTGTTCATTAAAATAATATGTTGATGGGATTCTTTGAATTTTCTAAAAGATAGAATGGAACCTACGTTATGTGTTATATGTGCAAAAACTCCTGTTCAAGTCTCATTTTTTTACTAAGACTTTTAATTGCTCCCGTGCATGTAATTATCGAGCAAAAAATAACTTGTTCGATGTCTCTGCAACATGAAGATCGATATGAAAACTCAGAGAACTCAAAATGATCGATTTAGCAAGATTGCCGCTTTCGTTCGCTCTTCGATTTAACTCAGCTATGGATTCTTCTAGTCCCATTATTAAAGTATAATAAACAAGAGTTATTTATAATTTTGAAATTTATATATTTTTTTTGGGGCTTGCTCCCTGATAAGAACATAGCCAATATTATAAGATTGACTAGGATTTGCAAGACCTTGGCTTTGGACAAACTTTGTCGTCATAAGGAAATGTAGAATTTGTATGAGAAGATTTTCAAAAAGACAGTAACTAAGACCCCACCACCCATCATTAAAATAACATTACGTGCAATATGGTTCTTTGACTGACTTGTTCATTAAAATAATATGTTGATGGGATTCTTTGAATTTTCCAAAAGACATAATGGAACCTACGTTTGCATGTTATATGTGCAAAAACTCATGTTCAAGTCTCATATTTTTTGACTAAGACTTTTAATTCCTCCCGTGCATGTAATTATTGAGCAAAAAATAATTTGTTCAATGTCTCTGCAACATGAAGATCTGATATGAAAACTCAAAGAAATCAAAATGTTCTATTTAGCAAGATTGTCGCTTCCGTTGGCTTTCCTATTTAACTCAGTTGCGGATTCTTCTAGTCCCATTATTAAAGTATAATAAACAAGAGTTATTTATAATTTTGAAATTTATATTTTTTTTGGGGGCTTGCTCCTTGATAAGAACATAGCAAATATTATAAGATTGACTAGGATTTGCAAGACCTTGGCTTTGGACAAACTTTGTCGTCATAAGGAAATGTAGATTTTTGTATGAGGAGATTTTCAAAAAGACAGTAGCTAAGATCCCACCACCCATCATTTTCGGGCCTGTTTGGGATAGCTTATAAGTAATTTTTTAATCATAATTTATGGAATATGAGATAAATATGTGAGAGGAGTTTTGTCTCAGTTTACATTAAACTTGTTTGTAAGTAATTTCAATTATGATGGCAAGCAGGGTCAATATTACGTGCAATATGGTTCTTAGACTAATTTGTTCATTAAAATAATATGTTGATGGGATTCTTTGAATTTTCCAAATGACAGAGTGGGACCTGTGTTTGCGTGTTATATGTGCAAAAACTCTTGTTCAAGTCTCTCTGTTTTTTTTTTACTAAGACTTTTAATTGCTCCTGTGCATGTAATTATTGACCAAAAAATACTTTAACTTGTTATTATTATTATTATTAAAACTATGGGAGAATCTGATGAAGTTCATAATTGTGTTATTTCATTTGTATGCATGAATCCATCTATTATTCTTTTTTAGAGAATCGCCAATTCACAAAATGCTTATGTTCTTTATGTAGGATTGGACTTGGCTGTTCAACGAATGAGCACATGAAAGAACCAAATGGTTTAAAAGCCATAAAAATTCAATTACAATAATAAAAAATAAATTACTGTGATTTTTTTTAATAATAACATCGCATATTAACGAACACAATTTTCAGCGCTGCAACAAGGATTACTTCTTTTCTTTTTTCCTAATATGGGAGAATCTGGTAAAGTCAATCTATTAATAAAATTTGTAAATTAACACACAAAACCCCTAAAACAATTAAGTATACGAGGTAGCAATTGCTTTTAAACAAAAATAAATAAACTAGAAAATTAATACTAGGCTGAAGCAGCGGGCAATGTTCTACTGACTTTGACTTTGAAACTATTTAAATTAAGATCAAGGAATTACAAGTCTGCATATCTTTGCCTTACAAAGCGCTCTAGTAGATTTTGAGTTTCTCAACAAAATGAAGCCTTTTTCTCCCTTGTTTCTTTCATTTTGGTCCCAATGCCTTCAATTGTTTCTCTTCTTCACTTTGATCTTTCGACCTTGCCTAGCAACTTCTTCATGGGATAATGAGACTGATCATTTGTCCTTGCTCAAATTCAAGGAATCAATATCCAGTGATCCAAGTCATATATTGGACTCTTGGAATATTTCTACACACTTCTGCAACTGGCATGGCATCACTTGTGGCAATGAGCCTCGCAGAGTTACACGGTTGGTATTAGAAGGATATCAATTGAGTGGTTCTATATCACCTTTCATAGGCAATCTCTCTTTCCTTAGAACTATCATTCTTCGAAACAACAGTTTCTTCGGAGAAATCCCACAGGATTTGGGTCGTTTGTTCCGGCTCCGGTTACTTTCTTTCCTCAATAATACATTGACCGGAAAATTTCCTGTCAACATCACGAGTTGCTCTAAACTCAGGTACTTATCATTTGGTAGAAATAATCTTGCTGGCAAAATACCCATGGAGATTGGCTATCTCCATAACCTGGAATGGTTATATTTACTGGAAAACAATTTTATTGGGCAAATCCCAATGTCCATGTGGAATTTGTCTTCCCTTACAGTTATTTATTTTTCTATGAATAATCTGGAGGGGAATATACCTAAAGAAATAGGACGCTTGGAAAATTTGATAGCATTTTTATTAGATGTAAACAAGCTTTCTGGGCCAATTCCTTCCTCTCTATACAATTTGTCATCCCTCACCCATATTGGACTTAATGGCAATCACTGTAATGGCTCCCTCCCAACCAACATGTTCAATAGCCTCCCTAATCTCCAAGCTTTGACACTTGGAGTAAATCAAATCTCAGGTCCTATCCCAGCATCCTTAGCAAACGCATCTAAGCTTGAAATAATATCTGTGGGAGACAATAGCTTTTCAGGGCTAATTCCAAATCTTGAAAAATTGCATGACCTTTCATTTCTGGAGTTGTCTTTTAATAATTTGGGAAGTAATTCTTCTAAAGATTGGGAGTTTCTATATTCCTTGAGCAATTGCAGTAAATTGCGACAATTAGTAATACCCGACAACAACTTGGGGGGCCATTTACCTGATGCCATTGGCAATTTGTCCACCCAACTCACAATGCTTGTTCTTGGTTCTAATCAAATATTTGGCAAAATCCCTGCTTCATTAGGAAACCTTGTTGGCCTAACATCACTAAATATGGAGATGAATCATTTCACTGACTTCATCCCAACTACTTTTGGGAATTTTCAAAATATGCAATCTTTGGCTTTGGGGGGAAATAAATTTTCTGGAGAAATAAAACATTTCATAGGTAATCTCACTCAGTTATTTCTCCTAGATTTGTCGGGAAACATGTTCAAAGGAAAGGTTCCTCCAACTATTGGTAATTGTAAGAGTTTACAACGTCTTGATCTGTCACAAAACAATTTCAGTGGAGCCATACCGGTCCAGCTAATTACTCTTTCATCTCTATCAATTTTATTAACTTGTCACATAACTCTTTCGGTGGTAATATCCCTAGTGAGGTTGGAAACTTAAAAAATATTGGTTATTTGGATGCCTCTCATAACCATATCTCTGGAAAAATTCCTCAGGCCATTGGAGATTGCCAAAGCTTAGAGTATCTCTTTTTGCAAGGAAATTTCTTTCAAGAAACCATCCCCTCATCTTTGGCTTCATTGAAACCTCTAAGACATCTAGACTTGTCACAAAATAACTTGTCTGGATCAATTCCAAAAGGCCTGCAAGATATTGCTCTCTTGGAGTACCTAAATGTTTCCTTCAACATGCTTGATGGGGAAGTACCAAGCAAAGGCGTTTTCAGCAATGCAAGTGCAATATCAGTTTTGGGGAATAAGAAGCTTTGTGGAGGCATATCAAAGTTGGAGCTGCCACCATGCCCTCTCAAATCTATTGGACAACGAAAGCATCTAAATTTCCAGTTGTTCATATCAATATGTTGTGTGGTTGCTTTTTTGCTTCTGGCATCTGTTGTTGCTATTTATCATGGGAAAAAAAGAAGCAAGAAATCTTCTTCAAGTTCAGCAACAATTGACATGATTTCCAAAGTATCATATCAAAGTTTGCATAATGCCACAGATGGATTCTCTATCAACAACTTGATAGGGTCAGGGAGCTCTGGCTCTGTATACAAGGGAAGTTTTGAATCCAATGAAGTTGTTGCGATAAAGGTCATCAACTTTCAAAAAAAGGGAGCTCACAAGAGTTTTGTGTCTGAATGTAATGCACTTAGAAATGCAAAGCATAGAAATCTAGTAAAAGTTATAACATGCTGCTCTGGCATAGATTACAAGGGCCATGAATTTAAGGCTCTAGTGTATAAGTATATGGTGAATGGAAGCTTGGAAAATTGGTTGCATCCTAGAACAGAGAATCTAGATCATCCAAGACTTTTGCTCCTTGATCAAATACTAGATATTCTTATCGACATTGTGTCTGCATTAAACTATCTTCATAATGAATACGGGCAACCTCTAATTCATTGTGATTTGAAGCCCAGCAATGTTCTTCTTGATGGCAACATGGTTGCTCATTTGAGTGACTTTGGATTGGCAAGACTGCTATCAACTGTTGAAACCATCTCTAATGAGCAAAGCAGCACAATTGGAATAAAGGGTACTATTGGCTATGTTCCTCCAGGTATCATTTAATGAAACTTTTTTACTATAAGGTCATGCAATCCATTACGTTTTCTAATTCAATTTTTTTTTCATTTTCATCCCAATGATCATATATATAATTAAGAGGATTGATATGTTTACAATGTTTCAGAATATGGAATAGGTTCTGAGGTATCAACACAAGGTGACATGTATAGCTTTGGCATTCTCGTCTTAGAGATGTTGACTAAAAGAAGACCCACTGGAGAAATGTTTAAAGATGGTCACAATCTTCAAACATATGTGAAAAATGCATTTCCAAAGAAGCTTTTGGAAGTTGTAAGCCCAACTATTTTTCCACAAGAATTAGAAGAAGCAGTGGTAGCATCAGGAGACATATCAGAGAACACGATGCAAATCCCAAGTAATGTTGAGAAATGCTTGCATTGTTTGTTTATGATTGGGCTTACATGTTCAAAAGAATCACCTCATGAAAGGATGAGTGTAATTGATGTCGCAAGGGAACTAAATTCCGTCAAAAGCTTTTTTCCTTTATGGTGAGTACAACATCGTCTAAATATAATACTTTTGGTTTGATTTGATTTGCACACATAAAAACCAATTTGATTTTCTTATTTAATATTTTATTTTTTCTGCATCTCATTTTTGGATTTGTTGTTGCAGGTAAGGGAATCGTGTCTGTTCAATTTACTTGAAATAATCAATCTGTGATTGGGATGATCCTAAAGTTGTTAGCTTAGGCATCTTTATTTTGTGGTGATTTGTGATATGTCTGCATGTTTTGTGATATAAAGGTAGATCATCGTAATGTGTACTGTATGTTTATGTTCTTATTATTTTTATGGGGTTTAGACTTGAGAGCAAATCGTCCTTTTGTTTTTTTTGGGTTAAAAATATGTTCATACATGATTTTTAATGGTTGCTTTTATTTTTCAAAAGTGATGCTTCTCATCAACGAGATCGAGGATAGGATCTCATACAAGTAAAATTGAAAGCGTCCATTTTTCACCTCGTTCACTTTAAGAACCTCTTTGTTCAAGTGACAACTAACAATAGTTCACCGATACTCAAATTTAAAACCATATAATTTTCATGAAAAACTTAAAATTATTGTATAATAAATAAATGATAAAGGAAAAATTGTTTAAGTACTTGCCAATATAACTATTGGACCAACCACCTCCAATCCAAAAAATAGTCATCTTTTTTTTTGGGGGGAAGATTGCAAATTTTGCAATAAATTATTTGTCTTGCTTCTTCTCATTAGATCATACCACCATATTATGAGTTGGGGTGAAGTTCCTATGAACTAATCTTAAGTTGCGCATGTCATATGTCTTGAATTATATTCTTAGACAGAAAAACAAAAAATAATCAATATTTAATTGAATTGGTGAAGAGAAGTGGCAAGAGGAGGTAATTTGTTTAATTTGAATAGCTTTTTTTTTTTTTTTTGCCGACGATTTTGATTAGCTATTATATTTCATTAGAGAAGAGATATTGGAGGGCATTGAATATCTTCATTGGCTAAATATAATCGCTGCACAAATTAATATAATTAAAAGGTTAATAATCTGGGAAGTACAATATGAGAGTACATATGATAAGTTGACATAAATTAGCTCAAACCATGTTATAAGTTACCCAAATGCAATTTTAAAGCCTTAAACTTTAAAAGTTCTCCAACACCTGCATTTTTTTCTTGGTCTGGGTCTATCACCAATGTTTAGCAACATCTAGACCTCTTGCCAAATGCCCATACCTTTAGCCTTAGCCTACGAACTTCTCTAGAATATGTTGTGATCAAAGCAAAGAAATATATTTCATTCATATAGATAAATTTATTTAAAAAAATTATAAAAAAACATATGGCAAATAATCCATTTTTATTAATTATTTTATGTAATTACCTTTATCATATTTTTCCAATAATTGCTGCAAATATATCTAAATAATATTGCAAAAAAATTCCTAAAATGAATGTAAAATTATATAATAAAATAAGGATTCATTAATAGCAATAGTCACATCACTTCACTTGTATTCAGAGCTAAACCTATTAGTTTTCATGAAAAAATTTAATTTGTTATTTGAGCAAACAAATGTAAAAGAATATATTTTTGAAATACTTACCAATATACATCTTTCAATACGAGCACCTTCATCCCCAAAATCAATCACCTTCAATTTTAAATTACAAGTTTATGCAATAAATTACTTCTTATGATTCATAATACTATGCCTTAACAAGATAATAAGCCATTTTACAATCATTCGGGTATAGGAACATGCGTTTCATTTTTCAAAAATTATAGCAAACATCACAAAACACCTATACAGGAGTCGTTGTTATGTTTAATCAGCTTATTAAAGTAAATTATATCGTTTACCAATATTATTTTTTCATATAATTTAACTTCAAATTTATTTCAACAAGATGTTTCTGTTTTAAAAATTCAGTGAGTATTTGAGTTAATATATAAATATGCCTAAATATAATTAGGTTTTGTTGTGATGGGTCTCTCAATCCGTCAGTTGTGTGGATGAGACGAGCATAGAGGCTGCCACAAATCTGTTGCGGCTCTCTCTCTTCCTTCTCAAACTTGAGTCGTCCATTCCACTAATTTTTTTTATAAAAATTTTAAAGGAAGGCCTTACACACTTGTATTTTCAAAGGTAAGTGTATTATGATCTTGTCACAAGAAAAATATAAATACAGATATTGATTAAAAATAATGTCTCCTTTCATTGACATAAACAAATTTTAGAAGTCATTTCTACTTCAACTTCCATTAAAAGCTCTTCCGTGATACCAAATAGGGCACTAATAAATTATCATCAATTCCTCCAAAGTGGCAAAAGTCTGAAGCTGGATCGGGACTCATTAATTATTCTAGGGTTTGAAATAGGAAATGTGCTCATTATTGGCGGCAATAGTGAATAATTGTATGGTTTCAGTCGCGTGGCAAGGACACTGTTCTTAAGAGATATTTCGTAGCCCCTCTGTAACTAGGAAGCAGTACTTTCTAGGATTAAATGAACTCTTCTTGCAAGACAGGAAGGTGACAAAACAGCAAAAAGAAATTAACACAGAACAGTGCAAGAGTGCAAGAGGAAGAGGAAGACAATGATCAACTACATGTTTCATGCTTCCTCGACATGACACCTTTATATTGAGGCGAACAAACAAAAATGACTGAAGAACATGCCCCTCCGTTCCACCAAACAGGCACGACGGAAATGACGCTTGCTTTCATTGAAGGCGGAATGATTTAAGGGAGAATTACAATGAGGTCTCAAAGAAGAAAAATAATTACAAAATAAGTCCCAGAACACTAAAAAAAAAAAAAAGGTAACTTGTAGCGGTTACAAAGATGATTTGTAGCGGTTTTAACTGCTACAAGTAAAACTTGTAGTGGTTCTGACAATCGCCACAAAAGCTATCGATGCAAAGGGATTTGTAGTGGTTAAGATGAACCGTAGCGCATGATACCAAAACCGCTACAGTATTTGTAGCGGTTATAAAACCGCTACTAATAACATGATGAATGAGATCACTTTGAGACAGTTTGTAGCGGTAAAAAACTGCTACACATGCATGTGGGAAGGCGGAAAATGAAATTTGAAATTTTGTAGTGATTAACGAAACCACTACTAAGTGTAGGTAAACAATTTCATTTGGCAGGAATCAAAAATTAAATTTGGCGGCAAAATTTGTAGCAGTTATATAACTGCTGCAAATGGTAAAATTTTCAAAAAATGGCACCACCCAGATGATTTTGCGGCGGTTATAAACCATTGTGAATGTGAAAATATTATTTTATTTTATTTTTTTGTAGTGGTTTTATAACTGCTTCAAATGTTACGTTGAAATTAAAAAAAAAACTAGTCAAATTTTGAAGATAAAATATAATAAATTAAATATGATTTGCAAATATAATTTTGAAATTAAATGTGACATCAAATTTTTAATTAAATTTTATTCAAATTTTTGTTATATAAGGAAATTTTACTAATATTTTAAGTTAAATAAATATTATTAGAAGATCTACAATTTTATAATTATAAAAATAAAAAAATTTTGAAATGTTATTTATGAATATAAGAAATAAATTAGAAAGAGTAGAAAATAAAAGTAAATAAATCATGCATGAAAAAAAATTATTAGTAAATTAAAATTAAATAATATGAGAAAATAAAAGTAAATAAACAATTAAAAAAAACTTGCAATTTAAAAATGGGAGGAGGAATATCAGAGGAGAGAATGAGAGATTTTTAGATGAGAGAAATCAGAGGAGAGTAGGAGAGGTGGAGGAGGTGTGAAAAATGAGAAGGAGAGCGGGGGTATTTATAAAGGGCCGGTAACATTTGTCGCGGTTTAATTCATTTTGTAGCAGTTTATTTGCATTTTGTAGCTATTATAAAACCGCTAAAAATATTAAAATTTTGCAAAAAAAAAATTACTAATTTTGAAAAAATGGTTTGGAATGAACTGTTAAAAATTTAGTCTTCATCACCTTGCCTGAAAGGAGATATATAAAGTCAGATAATGAGAAATAATTATAACACACATAAATTTAAATTAAAACATATATTGTTAATTAATGTAACAAAAATGAACCAAAATTATATGTAAAAAAAAACCTAACAATTGGTAAATTGTCATCTCCTTCGGAGAAGAAATTTTCAAAGTTCGTTGGTTGGAAGGGTTTACTATCATAAATGATGTCATCACCATCATTACCCATGTCATAAAGATCTCACGGCTTGAGGTGAACCACTATACTCTAATGTTTATGTTTCTCGTCCATGACATAATAAACCTAGTGTGCCTCAGAGGCAAGAATGTATGGCTCATGATCTTCAAACTCTCCTGTATGAATAAGCCTGGAGAAATTAACAAATGTGATGCCCAATTCATTAGTAGTAAGTCCACATGAAGTTGTCATATTTGCCCAGCAACACTTGAACAGAGTGACCGTGAAAATTCCTTGATAATTTAACTCAATAATATCAATTAGCTTTCTATAGTAAGGAATGCCTCCAAATTGCATGTCACTGTCATTGGTACTAGCATAACTTCTCATTCCAAAGGTGCCAAAAACTCCAGAGTTTTGTGTGAGCAAACCCTGATCGCATGCTATTGTACGGAACTTGAACCCATTAAAATTATGCAGTAAACCTTCTAGCATCATCAAACGGACCATATGCAAGACTTTTGAGTTTAGCTATGTGGGGATTGTTGTCATTACATATTCGACATGCAAACCAACTCAGAAATTCTCTATGGACTCTCTTGTCAACCTCAACGGATGTTTGTGAATGAACCTATAGCTGTTGCTTGACATATCTTCTAAATTCCCTATAGTGTTATTTGTTAGAGAAGGAAATGATAAAGAAATTTTAAACATAAAAAAGAAAATCAGTGTTCAACTTACTGGAGAAAAGGTTTAACATGAGTGCAATTTATCAAGACATGTCTGTATGCTTGTAACTTCTCAGTAGGAGTTAGTTTGAAGTATTCAAATGCTTCAACTAGTTTCTCAACAGGAGGGAAGAAGTCACTCGAATTGGAAGGACCCGGTGGACAATCATTAATGTGTGGGGGGACGATTGAAAGTTGTCTTGATGTCATCAAAGTATCTGGAACAGAAAGTTAGGACCTCATCTCTAGCATAACTTTTTGCTATTGACCCCCCTGGCCACGCTTTATTCCTGACATAGGATTTTAATTTTCCTAAATATCTGCATGTTTAATTAATTAAGATTAATACTTGCTGATAATTGAGATTAAAATGTGGAAAATTGAAAGAGATAATATAACAGACCTTTCAATAGGGTACATCCATCGATATTGAATTGGGCCAGCAAGTTTTGCTTTTCGATCAAGATGGACTGTAAAATGAACCATGACAGTGAAGAAGGACGAAGGAACTATCATCTCCAAATGACAAAGCGTCAAAATTATTTTATTCTGCAGTTGATCTAGCTCCTCTGGTATCAAAACCTTGGCACATAACCTTTTGAAAATTGAACATAAATCTATCAAAATCATAGAGACATCAGAAGGGAGTGTGTTTCTAAGTGCCAAAAGAAGTAATTGTTGTATCAAAACATGCGAGTCATGACTCTTCAACCCAATAACCTTTCGAGCCTTCAGATCAATACACCTTGAAATGTTGCTGGAATATCCATCAGGAACTTTTATTTTCTTTAATGTTGATAGGAAGATATCCTTGTTCTGCTTTTTCAATGTGAATTTAGCTAGTTGAAACCTGCCATTATCATCAAGGTAAGCATCTAGACGAATTCCAAAGGCCTATAAATCTTTCCTAGCAAAGAGGTGGTCTTTAGACTTTTCGGGTTCGTTGAGCCATGTGGATAGCACATTATCACACGCATTCTTTTCAATGTGCATGACATCAAGATTGTGGTGGATCAAATTAAATTTCCAATAAGAAAGGGTGAAGAAGATACTTCTTTTCCGACCCTGCATTGGCTAACCATCACATGTGCCAAGAGAACGTCATTTGCCTCATTCAACTTCGTCAATCTTGTCAAACTCAACATCAACACTCTCTTAATTACGATTGAAATATATCGATACTAGATAAAGTAAGAGGAGGATCTCTCTTTTCTTGTTTATCATCGAAGCAATTCTGTTGCAATCTAAATTTGTGCTTCAAATCAAGGGACCAATGGTGACCCATAAAGCACCATTTATGACTATGTGGAAGGCGTACAGGTTTGAAGTCAAAGTTGCACTCATGACAAGCTAACCCTGTATGTACGTTCCAACCGGATAATATTTGCAACCCATGAAAATCACTAATTGTCCACATTAACGCTACGCGAAGGTTGAAAAGCCATTTTTCATATGAGTCATAAGTTTCCATACCAATAGTCCACAACTTGATTAATTCCTATATCAATGGTTATAGGTAGATATCTATATCATTTGCAGGTGCTTTCTTGCCAGGAATGATCATGGACAGCGAAAAAGAGCTCGATTTCATGCACATCCAAGGTGGGAGATTATACGGAATTAACACCATAGGCCATATACTATCATTGGTGCTCATGTTACTAAAGGGATTAAAACCATTGATCACCAATGAAAGTCAGACATTTCTAGGATTGGCAGCAAAGTCTAGAAACTCTGAGTTGAATGCTTTCTATGCCTCAGAATCTCGTGGATGTCTTAAGTTGCTGTTTGGGATTTTGTCAGCATCATGCCACCACATATGCTTTGCCATTTTTAATGACATATTTATATATATATATATTCCCTGTAGGCACGGCTTTAAAGGAAAGTACCTAAGAATTGAAATATGAAAATATATAGTAGTTAATTAACAAAATAATTCTAAGAAAACAATGAAGCAAATATATTACTGAAGTAATAAAATAATTTTAAAAATAATAAAGCAAATATATTATTACCTTATTAACGATATAATTTCTAAAGAAAAATTAAAGCAATTATATTAGTTTATTAATGACATAAGTTGTAAAGAAAATTTAAACAATTATGATTAATTTAATAATGACATAATTTATTAAAAAAATTTAAGTAAATACTGAAGCAACTGATACCTTAGAATCTTTGTAGGTTTCCTCTTCTGCTTTTTCCCCTTTTGTGTGGGCTTTTACCTAGATGTCTTGCACCTTATACAAGTCTCTCTGCTGGCATGCTCTCCGTAATATAACATACAATCATTTGGGCAGGCATCAATTTTCATGTAGTTCAAGCCAAGCTTGTTAATAATCTTTTTCGTTTCATAAAATGACAATGGGAAATTCGCATGAGAGGATGCATTTGTCAATAATTCTAGGAGCATTGACATTGCCTTGTTTGTCATACCGCATAAGCATTTTATATGATATAGCTTTACCATGAATGATAGCTTTGAGTAATTTATATACCTAAGATATAAAGGCTTATCAGCATCACCCATGAGATCAAAAAAACTTCGAGCAGTTTTGTTTCTTAAGAACTCTGGTTCAGGTCTTTGTACTTCTTCAATTGATATGTGTTCGTGAATCCCAAATGCATCACGCATAGCATCATCAATAGGGTCAGACTCCTCCGCTTCAACTCCCATTCGAGAAATTACAGGAGTTGACTGAGTAATCATATCATGTTACTCACCATGGAAAGACCAAATTGTATAATTTTGTGGGAAAGGCTTCAAAATTAAATAGTCTCTAACAATATCTTGTGGGTACCACTTATTGAAATTGCATTTAGGATATGGACAAAGAAGCTTACCGTTAGTAGTTGCATATGCAGAAGCCAATTCTATGAACGAGGTTAATCCGACAAAATTCCATTGGGATGCACACGACAACTTGGTCCATGACTTATCTATGATTTATGCAAGTAAGAGCAGGAAATATTTTAGAGAAAAGCTCAAATGGAAGTGTAAATGGCACTTTGAAACGTCTAAGATGGTTAAAAGGGAGTAAAGTAATGGTCGAAAATCTGTAGCAGTTAAATGACCGCGACAAAGTGCAAAAACCGCTGCTAAATCATCTTAAAAGAAAATTACATTTCTCTTGGCAATATTTTTAATTCTTAATTGCCGTAGAAAGAATTAAATAATTGATGAGGTCCAAACATGAAAATAAAAACAGTAAATTTGCTATTTGTCATTTTAAGGGGCTTTACAAACATCACTTGAAGATTGTGCTTTTTCTTCGCATGTTCATATATAAGGTCAGTATATGAATAACTGGAAGAAGAAATACTGCCGATTACATATGACTAATGTGAATAACCAAAGCGTACATCTTCAAACACAAAAATGAAAGCATTCAAGTGTAGCTTCCTAAAACTAAACAAATCATGCACCACCCCGGAAAAATTCACGTAAAACAGAAATTTTATTTGCCATTATTGAAACTCATGTTAATGCCAGAAATCAAAAACACTTCAGGAAGCTGGAAAGTGACACTTCCTTAGCTGTTGCTAGAAAGTAATAGGAAGATCAGCAATTGTAGGTCGATATTATGTATCAAGGCATCAAAATAAAAAAGGTCCATATTATGTATGTAATCCTAGGTAAAAAGGAAGGAAAAACTCAACTGAAATGTCCCTTGATCTACCTCGTCCTCCGATGACGATGCATACCATAGACATCTGCTACATGAAAGTGAAGTTGTCAGATTTGGAAAGAAGTTGGAGCCAAATGTAAGATGAAAGTGAAATATAATACTGCCTCAGTCTTTAATAAAAAGGTTAATTTGATTTTCAATTTGATTTTAATTGTAAGACTCCAACTCACTTTGTCTTTCATATTTATCTATCTTTTCCAAGGTAATCCTTTATAGTGGTTGCATACGTTAAAGGTTTTCTTATATGGTAGTTCTAGTTAATACATACGATTAGTAAGGATATTTTAGGAAAAACAACACTTATTTATTACAAATAACTAACTTCATTAATTTTTTTAATCTACTCAAATTAGTTAACTAGCTTTTGTATTAAGGACCGGAGGTAGTATTTGGAGAAATGTTGATGCTTCAACGATAGAACGGACAAAGCTCATCTGAACAATGATTAACAAGGGAAAAAAAAATAATTATAAAGTTGTATAGATCTGAAGAACGGACACCAATGAGCAAAACACAACACAAACCCAGAACCAAAAGAAGATAAGTAAATCCAAAACAGAAGGAGGATGTTCTTCTTACACTCCCATATCACTGTTTTAGGCAACAGAATGAAACATGTTTACCAAGTTTCTCCCAATATATGTTGGCTGCAACTTTATATTTCAAGTAGATAATAGTATGCAGATATGGACAAGTGAGGAAAAAGGGGCTTTTTTGATTTCGTATTCTCGAAACAAATTTTAATTTTTTGAAACAAAAAATGAAGGAAAAAAACTTGTTTGATAATTAGATTTAAGCCAAGTGTTTGAACTTTAGGGGAACCATTTGTTGTGGGATTGAGGGTTATTGAACCTTCTATCGCACCCATTACAATTTCTTATGCCATCACTATAGGAACGACATCATCATCAAAGGCCGCATCATCATCAATTGTCAAAATAACAATGCTACCGACGTGGGGAGGTATTGCTACTTCCCTCAAGTTTTCATTTTGTGAATAATATCATCAGAACAACCAAAATTCAGCAAATAAATCCATTCCAAAATGAGTCTCACCCGACATTTGAGACTAATTAGTGTCAGAAATATAAAGAAACTCAAGTCTACAGGCATTTGGATGGGGTGTGATGGTCAATTTATTTAGATTTTCCAAACCTATCATGGAATATCATTTCATTGTCATAATCCCCCCTAAGGTGATCAATTGTTTCTACCGTATCATCTGAAAATTATGAGACTCGACAATTTAGTGCAAAACTAGAAGAAGAGTCTTTTGATAAGATTGAAAAAATTGAGATTAAATGATGATTTTCAATAGATAAATTCTCGCTAGACAACCAGCACTATATCCCTTATCCTATCTATTATTTCCTCGTCCCTATCCTGAATGCCTTAAAGCTCATCAATAAGGTTGCCAAGGTCGGATCCAAGCCTTTAAAGTTCATATATGAGATTCATGATTTTAAATTATCATTTGTAAAGGAACTTGGTAATCTTATTGATGAATTTCAAAGTCCTAGATCCCAACTCAACAAGCTCAATGATAAAATCAAGGTTTTCAAGCTGGGGACACAGCAACAATGGATACGATAAGAGATATTACTAATTGCCTAGCAAGTTATCTACTTGTTAAAAACCGTCATTTAGTCCAAATTCTTTTCAACATCTATAAATATAACCCAATCGTCATTATATCCTATAGTTGCTAGATGATGCCGTAAAAACTATTAACCCCTCAAGGGGAGAATATTAATGAAATGATAGTTCATAACAGACATGGGAATCCAAATAGAGTGATCTTGATATCCTATCCAGATGCCTATAAACTTCAGTTTTCTTGTACTTATGGCACTGTCTCAAGTGCTGAGTGATACTCACTTTAAAATAGATACGGCTATGAAGAGGGTATCATAAACCAAAAACTTTAGAGCAACAGAAGTACACTCTCACCCCAACTGCAATATTATGCTGGCCTTGATGATAATATCACCTTTGATAATCGTGTTGCGCCCCTATGATGATGTCGCCACCATGAGATCAACTCATTTACATCATATGTATCATAAATGGAGTTAGCACTTGTCATATTTAGTATTGTTATTTGAAGCATCCTTTCCAAACCGGTTGTTGAGTGTTTGGATTATGGTTATCCTACCGATCTATTTAATGAAGCGCGTATGAAATTTTTTCTTACTATTTGAAAATTTTCATCTATATTTTTAAAACTAGTTCTTCATTTTTTTTTTGTGTCAAATAATATGATTCAAAGTATATTTGACATGCACAAATTAACATGAATTCATGAAAATCGTACTCCCAACCAGATTATAATGGCGTCACCCATGAAAATAACATAAATTGTTTTGATTATTCTCATTGGATCACACCACTATGCAATGTGCCTGGGTAAAGTTCCATGAATAAATGTTAATTTATGCATGTCAAATATCTCTTGAATTATATTCATAAACACTAAAAAAAATAAATAGTTTAATCAAAATATACATGAAACTTTTTAAATAATAAAAAACTTCATAGATACCTCAGTTAATTTAATGTAAATCGGTAAGATAGTGACGATTGAGACTCCACATTTTTCTCTTTTCGAAAAATGAGCTAACCTATATACTCTTACTTTTAAGTGCTAAGAGTGGATATTTGACATATTTTGACATAAATTTTAGATGCCAAATCTCGTGTGACTCAAGGACAATATTTTCATGCCCAATACATATATAATATAAAGTTTTTATATTACCTAATTTGCCTATGTGAACATTTAATACTATTAACTATTTCAAGTGAAATAAATAATAGTAAATTATGAACATAGTCTTAATAAATATAATGGTAAATCGGACTATATACAAACATATTTCAAACTATATAGAGGACTGGATGACATGTACATGTTAAAATTTTTTATATTTTAGATTTAATAATAGATTTTAATAGGTTCTCAAAAGTAAGACTAGTTATATCAGTCAAATATTTACATAAATTGTTAAAAAACATACTTGCTGGAATTAATGTGTAATAGCATCATACGCAAATTAAATGTTAATAAAACATTAATATGTTAACAAAAGATTAATACATAAGATACGAATACTAAATAAAAATCACTCTCTTTATTTAATAAAATAATTAACATTGGTCAATTATATCAGTGCTTCAATGGGCTAATAAAACGCACATATAATGCCCCGTTTTTTTTTTTAATAAATATTTCTTGTTATGATTGTGAAAATGGATCACATCTTTGAGTGAATATAGTGTGCACATATAGGTACATGCTTTAAAAACTATATATAATAAATGACTCTAGGTAAATATGATAGTTCAATGATTTTTTGTTTTTTTGGGAGAAGGAAGGGTTGTCTTTATATAGCATTAATAAGGTTAAAGTATATATTTGGTTCTTTTTTTTTGAGGAGGATGTTATCGCTAACTCAGGGTATCTTAGCGTATCGGCCAAACTAATCCCAGGGTGCCTCGCCAGGAATCGAGCCCATGACCCGGTAGGAGAACGCGCCTTGCGCCCCTGTTTGCGACCAGTCGGACCCAACCCTTGCAGGCTATATATTTGGTTCTTTAACTTTGTACTAGGTTTCAATTTGGTTCCTTAACTTTAAAAAGTATATTTTTAGTCCTTTAACCCTATAATTTTTTTTTTAAAAAATGATGATATTAAAATCTTAAATATTGATAAAATATTCTCAAATGGTAACATATTAAGTTTAATTTTCAAAACATCCGTGATTACTACAAAAAATCATCATTGAAGCCTAATGATTCTAGGGTTAAAGGACCAAATGTATGCTTTTTGAAGTTAAAGGACCAATTTGAGACCTTGTACAAAGTTAAAGGACCAAATGTATACTTTGACCACATTAATAATGATGAATTTTATGTTTACCATTTCAAAACATGCAATTACATGAAGCACAATCATAAAAAAATAAATAAATATTTCTTTTAGTGAACAAAGAATTTTATTCAGCTAATTATTTAATGGCAAATGAAAAGAATACATCAATATTGGTTGGTAACATATGCATTATTAATTTTATCAGTGCATCATTTAATTTTGAACTAATTATATCCCCCGCTAGTGTTAGTATTGAAAATTTGATTTCTATAATTCATATTAAACATGTGCAAAAAAATCGTATAAATATAGTAGTTTTTTGTTTCAATTTCTTATTTTTAATTTTTTTTGTTTTTAATTTAATCTTTTAAGTTCGAATTCAATTTCCTGATGTTGTTAAGTTTTCAGAGAACCTCTCAAAGTGTGCTTAGCAAACGTAACTAAGATCCAAGAAAAGTGAAAGGTCATCCATATCAAGTTTAGAACCCAATAAACTAAAAGAACCTAGAAGCACAAGTCCTTAAGAACCCAACATAGTAATTAATTCGTTCTACTTTGCAAAATAATATTAGAAAAAAGACAGATATATTTTAATTAAAAACATTCAATTATGAAATCTTGTAATACCTGCTAATGCTTAAATGGGTCGGGTTGTAGATCTATATTTTATTTGCTATCTAAATTTGTTTTAATTTAATGCGTCCTCTTGTCTCCTGTATCAGTTTCTCATGTAATTATAGTGAGTTATTAATAATAATTCAATCTATTCAACTTTATGCAGATCTAGTATTTTTTATGGCCAAATAACCCAAATTTGTGTGTGCATATGCTCTCTACACATTTATGTGGCTCATTTTTATTAGTTTATTTTATATAAAAAGTTATATTGTTAAAAATACAAAGCAAAAGAAGAAAATTTTGGGGTGGGGAGAAATGAGAATTTCTTGAAATAAGAGGGGCCGTGAATACAATCCATATGGACCCAGTTTCGGTGCTAAGCAAGATGATGAGCCCTGAGAGCTCATCATTTATGCGCACCGTTTTAACAAAGTCAAGGACGAGTTCCCTCTATTTAATTGCCATGCGACGTCGTTCTCTGAGATAAAGTCAACGAAGTTCCCTCCATTCAAGGCAAGTTCTATTTTTTTTCTATTCTAATAATATGCAAGTTCCAAATTTTTGCTTCTCTTCCTCTTCGAAGAAAAATACCAGGGCCAATCTTCGATCAAAGTCCCCTGGGGAAAACTCGAATGTTTCAACAGAAACCTCCTCCGCTGTTGTTGAAGGGCAGCTTTGGTTTGGATACCGACTCTCTTTTTCAGGAGGCAGCCATTCAAAAAAAAAAGAGAGAGGATATTTTCTCAATCAAAAAGCAAGTCTCAATCTGCCGCAAAGCACAATCACGGGATGTTATCGTCTCGGACTTTCTGCAGCTCTTAGACTTTTACTTTTGATCTTTTTAAAGTAGCTGCTTCGGTTAGTCCTGTTTTTTTCTAGTGTAGTGAACCTTTAAATCTGTATCTCTATTTAATTAATGCATTTTGCCTTTTCATTAAAAAAAAACAAAGAAGGAAAAATACCAATGGCGACTGTCTCAGCAGAAGCAGAAGCTAAATTAAAAAAAACAAATGTCTCTAAAAGATCAAGGCAATGAATTTTTCAAGTCAGAGAAGTCAAAGTCGCAGCACTTTACACCCCAACTATCAAGCAAGATCCTTCAAAACCTACTCTTTATAGGCACCTCCTGAAGCATCTTGCTGAGATTATTGATCAGGTGTTTACCTGCGCATGAAGATGATGCCGAAGAAGAAGGGGGAACGAAGAGAGAGGATTGAAATCGCCCACACCTTCAGCATTTTAGATCGCTCATCATCCAACGGTCAAGATCAATTCGAACTTTAATGACACGGTGCGTTGCGGTGATGAGCTCCTTGTGCTTATCAAGCCGCTTCGCACTGAAACTCGTTCCCAATCCATATACATATGCCTTATTTTTTATTATTTTATTTTATAAAAGAAATGTTATATTTTAAAAAATACATAGAAAGTTATAAATTTTCAAGAAAAACATACTATAATTGTTTCAATAAGAAATGGTGAAGAATACTAATAGAATAACACGTCCTAAATTGAAGCGAATATGTAATACCCCTTATCAAATATGTAATTCAAATCTAATCATATGTAGTTACACACCACCATGTGCATCGCATAGCTAGTTTTAATTAAAAACATTCAATTAAAAGCAATAAACTTGTCAAAAACTTTGCAAACTTTTTTCAACCCCCTCCACAAAATGTCAGCATAAAAGCAAATAAATTAGAATATATACTAAGCTTAGAATTAGATGAACTAACTACAAGAAGCTAGTCAGAGAACCCAAGATACTAAGTTTAGATTCAATAAACGGAATTACCCATGAGAGGCCCAAATCTGAGGCTAGTAAAGAAACCAGTGAGCTTGATTGTTTTGATTTTGTTTTGCCCTGGTTAACTTTTGTTATGCATGATAGTTAATGAATCACTTTCTTGCTATTAGATTGATCCTAATAAAGTCTCTCCAGTCTACATAGATGATGAAGTTAAGATAGCTCACTGAAAGCAGCCATGCATGCTACAAACAAGATTGTTACACCTTCGATATTAATACAATTATTTCTGAGAATTTTCCTAACAGATCAACCTTATAAATAGCAGTCATAAGATTAGACGAGTTTCACAGTTTAAAACCAAAGGGCTACATGTGAGGGGGCATGTTTCCTAATCCCAATTAGAGAACATTCAGGATAAACAGGTTTTGACATCTTGAAAGAATCATTGAAATGAGTGCTACACTTCTTCTTCCCCTGCACAACACATTCAATGATACTACAACTATGCTTTTCCTCTTTAACTTCACCTGCCTTTCTCCATATGAGCGAATGGTGCATTCTACTTTTAACCCTGAGCAGGCCATAGTATTTGGTTCAAACTTCTTTTTCCAAGAAGAGTCATTTACAGGATTCTTGAAAGCGCGTTTTATTTTACCTTTTTGTCCATCATCTCCCGCAATGCCCTCTCCCCCGAGAAGGAAAAAAGAAAATAAACTGACATTCAACCAAACTTTCAATTCTTGTAATTATGGAATCAATGCCAATAATTTCTCGGCACAATCACTAACGGTTACATAAAGCTTGCCTGAAACGAGATACCAGTTTTTCTCAATGTTTCTAAAATGCGAGCATTGAGGTTAATCCTGCAACTAAAATGCTACAATCTATACTAAAAGAAACGACCAAGAAAATTAAAATGAAATGTCAATACAAACCTGCCCTTTGTGCGCCACATTTTTTTGTCTGGTAGAATCCTTCTCGAATAATCTGGAAATTCACTCAGTTACCAGAAAGAAATACAAGAAATAGACCACCAAATTAAACTAATACTGAATGAAAAATCAACTAACCTCACCAGCTTCCTGAGCAGCTTGAACTGCAGACGCAAGAAATTCGGCGAGCGAATCTGAAGCAGAGCAGGTTTGCAAAACACACCGGAAACAGAACTCAACCGTTTAGAAGCGCGCTCTAACATACATACATACATACAAGAATAGATGAAGAATGGTACAGAGACGGATTGGGTCTCACCATTTCCAGCCATTTCTTGAAGCTCACAGAGATATGAGAGAGAGAAACAGAGGATGAAAAATGCAATGATGAGATAGAAAGAGGCTTTTCTTTCTCGTCGAGCTTTCACGTGTATCACACGCACAGTGAGAAAGAGCACCTCACACCACATGCGTTGCATTATTGTATACCCAATGGCCATCGTCAATCTTGCAAGAGCCGGAGCGGTCAATTTTAAAATAACCTTTTTTAATTAAAAAATCCCCGGAACTGATCCCATCCAGAAAAAGTTTGAATATATTTTGACTAGGGGTGAGTATTCGGTTTTTCGATTCGGTTATCGGTGATAACCGAATAACCGAATAGAGCAAATTTTAAACACTGAACCGATAACCGATAACCGAACTAACCGAAACCGAATTAACCGAATTATTTCGGTTCGGTTAACCGATTAATCGAAATATATAAATATGAAAGTGATTTTAAATTAATAATAATAATAAAACACAATTACAACCATTAATTAATAAACATTTCATCATTTAATGTGATTTATTACAATAATATTTATTATAACCATATTTATTGAATATAGATATATTCAAAGAGTTCACATAAACCCATATATATATTTATTATAATAATATTTATTAAATATAAACATATAATATATTCATTTCGGTTTTTTCGGTTATAACCGAATTTTTTTTCTACTAACTGAACCGAATACCGAAACCGAATTATTACAAAAATAAAAACCGAATATGTAACCGAAAACCAAAATAACTGAACCGAAATTAAATTCGGTTCGCTTCGGTTTTCGGTTACGGTTCGGTTATGTAACCGAAAATTTTTGACGGGAAGAAATTAAATTAATATTAATATATGTAATGTTGAATAAAAAATTATATTATACTGTTTTATAATAAAAATAGGCTTCTCTTTCTTAGTTTGAATATATATATTAAAATAAAAAACATATAAAAGGAAAATTTCTAAAACTGTCTATTTAGTATGAGGGGAGGGCAGGGGAAGAGTGATTTTAATGAATTTAATTTGAAAAATAATCAAAGAAGTGGGTTGTAAAATTTTAATTAAAAAAAAAGATGTAAGAAAAAAATAGAAATTTTATTTTTAATTTTTAATTTTTTAAATCCAACTCATTAAAACCCGCTGTGTTTTTCTGGGTGGGTTCAAATGGGTCCAATTTATTCAAACTACGGATGAGTGTGCCAGTGGCAGGCGGCTCCGAAATAAAATACACACACAAAAGATAATTACTGCTGTCAATTTCTCTCCACTAACGCCTCCCTGTACTTCCTTTAAACATGGTTGTTTTGCTTATTCAGGCATCATGCATTTTGTTGTCTAAAGCTTCAAAGATGGAGCTTTGTTATAACTTGTAAGGATTGATGTTCCTGTTGAGAGTGTTCAAAATATATGAAAAGTGGTATTTATTAAAAAAATTATTATATACTTTGAGTACTAAATTTATAAAAACAGTTATAAACAATATTCATTTTGTACCGTTGTCCGGTTCTGTGAGGTCCTAATCAAATCAACGAAGTTTCATTCAGTTTGCTCAAGAAAAGGAAAAACAAAAAACAAAAAACGAAGTTTCGTACAGGACTCGAGGCGCACACAGTCACACATGTTTAGGGAATTGGAAGTTGGGAAGTTTCATGGTTATTTTTGGAAGAGAATTCCAATAATATCTCAAAAAAAAATTATTAATAAGTCTTAATAATAAGTGGACAGTTATTATTTATTACTTTAAAACTTACCGTTACAGAGTGTTTTGTTGTCATTGGAACTTTGTAGGGAAATTTCAGTTAGCCCCCTTTAAAGCAATTTAATTTCCAATAGTCATGATAAGATTCTGAAACTTCATTTCAGTCTATTTGACCAAAATAAAATTAAATATTATAGATGAAAATATAATTATGCCATTATATATATTTTAAAAATATCAATCTCATGAGAGCTCTAGTGCCAGACTGCCAGTCTCTTTGGCCAAAGAATTTTTAAAAAAAATAAGGTGGCTAAGAGGGTTTGAACCCTTGACCTTTGCCACACCAAAAACATTATAATCACCAAACCATTTAATTTATTTAATCATACAATGCAATATGTATACTACTTTTGATTCTTAATATAAAATCTTATTTGACTTTTATTTCGATCCTAAATATAAGGCCCCAATCTACTTTATTTTTCATATTTATATATTTTTCCAAGATAATATTTCTAATAACGGTGGTTCCAGCCAATACACTTGATTAATAAGGATATTTTAGGAAAGATAACATCTATTTATTATAAAGAACTTAACTTTTTTCCTTAATCTACTCAAATTAGTCAACTAGCTCTTATATTTAGGATCGGAAGTAGTATATAACAAATAACAAAACAAATTAGATGTCTATGTGTGAATAAATAACTGAAATAAGACAATTTACAACACATATTAGGTGATTTGTCAGAGTTGGAATTTGCAACTCCATTTAAAGTCATATGTGGAGAGAAATTAAACGTCAAGGGTTCCATGAACAATTGAAATTAGACGATTTACAGCATAAATTAAGCAATTTGCAAGATGTATATAAGAATTCAAAACTCCATTTGAGGTTCTATGAAAAGAAAAATTAAATATCAAGAGTTACGTGAACAATTAAAATTATGTGATTTACAATACAAATTAGGCAATTTGCAAGAAGTATACAGAAATTCACAACTTTATCTGAAGTTCTGTGAAGATAAAAATTAAATATTAGGAGAACAACTAAAATTAGGTGATTTGCAACACAAATTAGACACTTTTATTTCTTTTATTAAGGATCCCTTGCTCTAATGATTGAAGCAATTTTATTTCTTTAATTCCTTGCAATTTATAATTTTATATGCATATTTCTTTTCCGAATAGATTTCAATTGTGCTTGTCATAATTTTACAAAGCAACTTCTCTAGCTCTAATGATTCAAGTATTAAGAGTTACATGAACAACTAAAATAAGACAATTTGCGTTGCAAAATTATGACAAGCATAATTAAAATTTATCACAAAAAAATACATATATAAAATTATAAATTGCAAGCAATAAAAGAAATAAAATTGCTTCAGTGATTAGAGCATGTAATTCAGGATAAAAAAACAAAATTGCCTAATTTGTGTTGTGAATCATTTTATTTGAGTTGTTCATGCAACTCTCAACATATAATTTTTCTCTTAATAGAAGCTCAAATGGAACTGTGAATTCCTATATACCTCTTCAATTTGCCTAATTTTTGTTGTAAATCACATAATTTCAATTGTTCATGCAACCATTGACATTTAATTTTTCTATCGACAGGACCTCAAATGGAGTTGTGAACTTAAGTAAACCTCTTACAAATCACCTAGTCTTTGTTGTGGATTGCCTTATTTCAGTTGTTCATTCATACATGGATGCCTGCATTTGTTTGCTTCACTATATAAATATATATTTTTTCTTTACATTATGTGATTAAATGGATTGGATAGCTTGATAGTTATAAATTTTTTGGTGTGCCAAGGAATCATGGATTCAAACCTCCTGGCCACCTTTTTAAAAAAAAAAAATCTTTGGCTCGAGGAACTCTAGCCATTGGGAATCAGGGCTCTGGTGAGCAACCACTGGCGGCAAGAGGTCTAGCGGTTAGAGTTCTAGCAAGGGTTTTTTTTTATTAAAAAAAATAGCACAAGGGCATAATTGTATTTCAACTTATAACATTTAATTTCACTTTAATCAAAAGGGTTGAAATGAAGTTTCAAAATCTTATGGGGGCTGTTGGAAATTAAATCTCTTCATAAGGGGCTAATTGAAATTTTTCCTTTTTCTTTGAAAAAAAAAAAGCACTCTCATCGCCTGACCGGTTGTTGGAGCTCCGATACCAATGACAGTCGTCGGAGTTCAGGGGGTTGCCCTCATCGATGCTCAGGTGGCCAGCTGATGATTGATCACTGAAGTTCTAGCAGCTAACATCTATTTTTTTTGGAGATTTTTTTTAAGTCCAATAATACAATTAATAAGTTCTTTAATGCTATTAACAAGTTTAGTATAGCAGTTAACAATAAACTTTCTAAAAAATTCAGAAAGTGTCATTTTTACAACTTTCATAATATAGTTAACAAGTGGTGTAATGCTATTAACAAGTTTGGTATAACAGTTAGTAATAAGTTTTTTAAGAAATTCAAAAAGTAAAATTTTTACAATTTCAGCACTGTAGTTAATATGTCATATAACAATATTAACAGCTTTTATAGCGTTATTAATAAATTTTCTTATGAAGGTTGATGTTTTTAATATTAACTCCCTATGAAAATTGTAAAATAAAATCTTCTCATTTATTAGGTAGTCATTATAGTTATGAGAGTTGTTAATATCATTACATGACTTGTTAAAAAAATAAAAGGCAATATGGTTATTTCTGTAAATTTGCAAATCCCAATTCGATCACTTATACCTAAACTGAAATTTTGCTTATTTAAGTTACCATTTCAGGATTTCTCAAAACATAAAAAGGAATAAATTTTTAGAAAAGAAAATAATTATATTTTGCATGTCATGAAAATAGTATATGTTCCTTTTGTTTTTATGTTTAGTTGAGAAAAATAATATAAATAGAAAGACATGATTGCTAAATGACTAAATAGATACCTCTAATATAAATACCTAAAGAAATATTAATTGAAATTTTTTTAATTTTTTAAAAATACTTTTACATCAATTTACTAGCCACAGTAAGTTATTTGATTTTAGTTTCTAAATTTGAAAAAGGTTTGTTTTCCCAAATCATTAAATCACTTGCAATTATCAATATTGAAGAGTTTTATGAAGACAACTTCATTTTTAAATTACCAAAAATAGATAAAAAGATTCTTTTTAATTTTTCTTAGCATTCATTACTTTTTTAAAAAAGAAATTATGTGGAAAAATGATTGATTAAAAAAAAACAGAACAATTTGGCAAAACAAAATCCTATCACAAAGGATATGCCATCATTCCATCACATTATGATTTATGAACCAATATATATATACACATTTTATTAAATCAAGAAATGAGGATTGCTACAGAAATGGAATCCAAGCTTTAGAATTAACCAAAGAAGATTGAGATGCCTCAAACAATATTCCTCTCCTTTCTTCTACCTTCTCCGCATCTCATTCTCCTTCACTTTTCTAACCTGTTGAACCATTGGCCTAATCGGTTCATTGATCAGTTTAGTTTTTAGTGCCTTAGTAACCACAATGCCTTCATGAAAAATAATTGACAAAATTGATGTGTTATTCGAAGAGAAGGGAAATTTCCTAAATCTAACATGAATATGAGCAAGATAATGACCATATATGAGCATTGTATGAATTGATAATTGAAAGTGAATAATAGTTTGTCATGGATATTGAAAAGATTATCTTGCCTGATCATTAAAATAGTGATGTTTTATTGTGATAATTGAAGTAAAATTATGAGTAATAGTTGCCATATGACTAGAAGCCATATAGATAAATAATTATCAGTCACTAAAAATAGGGAGAAAAAAACAACATCATTTAGTTAAACTGAAGGAAAAGGAATATGAGATCTAAAGATAATGAAGATGTTCTAATATAAAAAAAAAAACCGAGATTTAAAATATTTATTATATCTCTCTAATTATTATTACTTGATAAGAAGAGTAAAATACTTTGACTTTAATTACACGGACTTTTTCTTTATTTTGGAAACATATACTTAAGTCTAATTAAACAGTCTCTGTTAAGAGTATGCTTAAAAAAAAAAAAGACAAACTTTATCTATTAATCCACCCTTCATCATAGGTGTTTGGGAAACCCAAAACCATGGTTTCAGAAGCACTTTTCCGCAAAACGAGGTAATCTCCTCCACATATTTACTTCGTAATCCGTAAAAACACTTCTGAAACCATGATTTGGTTTCTATCCAAACACCCCCTAGATCTGATTCTTTTTGGGCTTGCTTTTTGTGTTGGAAGCAGGCCCATGCCCTTTTGCTTTTAGATATGATTCTTAAAACAACTGTCAAACAACATTTTTTTTTTGTGGTATTTTTGTCCTCAAAACTTGTTATAGAAAACTGCTTCCAGAAAAACAAAATTGAGAATATAATCAAACAAGCCATAAATTAAATATATTAGTTATCAACTTATCGTCGCAGTATCCCTTGTTTATGAGCTGATGACCTAATGATGCAGATGATTTCTGTTTTTGAACAACGAACCTATGAATAGTAAAGCCGGAGAGATTTGTAAAGAACATGGTGAAAATAATGGTCTTCATCGCTTGATGCTCCAGGACTCTACATTTTTAGTAAATTAAATACATGACCTAATTAATTAATTTGAGTAAATTAAATATATTAGTTAAATTAATTAATCCAATATATTTTTTTAAAACATCCTAAACATTTTACTTATTTCCTTCTTCTCTCTCCTACTTGATTATTATATTATCGAGAAAACATTAATAGGGTTGATTTAGAAACAAGTTAATAAATATTTGAAATAAGTTATATATATATGACTAACATTAACTCCCTAAGTAGATCCTGCGTTAAGGACATGAGGAGTATTGGATATAATTTTTTAAGGCCTTCTAGTTTAGGTGGATGTGATACCCAAAAAAAAAATATATAATTATGATATAAACAATGTCAACAAGTTGTTTAGAAATTATGAATAGCATTTCCATTGTGAATAATTTGATTTATCTTAAGCTTTATGTGTTATTTAATTTTCAATTTTCTCCATTTTCTGTCTGCATTTAATATTGGGAGAATCCCAAATAAATCCAGCCAAATATCTAAATCCAAAGTCAAGCCTATATTTTTAACAAATTCTTAATCAGATAATGAGGTCTAATTAAGAATTTCTGAATGTTGTTAAATGATAAGAATGTCCCTCTTTAATTAAAAAAAATTGATTATTTTACCCCTTCCAAGCGATCCTCATCTTTTATGATCAATTTTTGAGTCAAAAAACATATAAATAATTTTACATTGTTTAACATTTGTATATATAACCAAAATCATTTAATTATTTTAATAAAAAAATATTAAATTAGAAATATGAGTATCCTTTAAATAAATATTTTTTTATTTTCATTTTTTATCATCTACGTTAGTTTTATTTATTAGCAATGTTGGATTCAACAAATTATAACAATTTAATATTAAATATTTTTTGAAATTAAAATATTTTAAAATCTTAAAATAAATATTTACAACCTAAAAATAAAAAATATTTATTTAAAGTCTGCTTATATTGTAATTTAAAATGTTTTATTAAAATATTTTGAATGTTTTAGTTATAAATACAAATTTCAAACACTGAAAAATTATTTATGTGTTTTTTTTTGTCTAAATACTAATAATAAGAGATGATAAACCACTTGGAAGGGATGATAAACCACTTGGGAGGGATAAAATAATCAATTTTTATTTTTAATTAAAGAGAGGCATTCTGGTGATTCAACAATATTTAACAATTCCTAATTAGGTATCATATCCTGATGAAGAATTTATTAAAAAATATAGGCCTGACTTTGGATTGATTCCTATAGTTTCAAATTGTAAGTTTTTATTTCTATATTATCATTTGGCTTGAGCTAATGTCATCAAGTATAAGGACCAAAAATCAAAATTCGTTTGGTCCCTGTTGTGTGGGGATGATCTCTTTTCATTATTTTCCCTGTTAAAAAATCACTCATGTTTAAACTTAACTCTAACTATGGTTATGTAGGGAAAGCCAAACGCTGATCATATTGACGACGTTAAGCCTTTTTAAGTGATCAGGAGACAAGTGGATTTGGTGAACACATTTTTAACAAGTTTTGATTTTAATTATTGTCTTTTTGGTAAGTTTTAGTTTTGATTCGTGTACTTAATGGTGCTAATTAAAAGTTAGCATTTTTAAACTCATACTAAGTCATTAAGAAATCATAGGAATAATCACGGTTCAAAACTACAAGAACTAAAAATATAAAAAGTATTATATTAAGAGATTGGCTAGGATTTTACAAGACCTTGGCTTCCTGCAAATCTGATTTTGAGTTTAGCATTCTTGAAATTGAGATGGATATACTATCTGACTTCATGAACTTTTGTTGAGGGAAGGCAATGGAAGATGGTGGGTAGGGTTATGTTGTCATAGAAATGTGTTTTTCTTCAAGTTCTTTGGTGAACAAGAATAATATTATTTGATAATATAAAAACGAAAAAATTTAAAAAAATACCTCTAAAATTTTAAAATCTGAAATAAAAAATGACTACAAAAATATGTTGTTATTTATTTTTTTCAAATATAGTCAATTGCTATTAAAATATAATAAACATAACTGATTTAAAATTTTAAAATTTAAATATATTTTTTTGGGATCCTCTTTAGTGAAAATATAGCGAATACTATAAGCTTGACTAGGATTTCCAAGACCTTGACTTTTTACAAACTTCATCATCATAAGAAAATATCGAATTTTGTATGAGAAGATTTTCAAAAAGATAGTGGCTAAAATCCCACCACCCATCATTTCATGTAAGCGTGTCCATTATGTGCAATATCATTGTTAGACTGACTAGTTCATTAAAAGAATCTATTGATTGGGATTCTTTGAATTTTCCAAAAGACAGAGTGGAACCTACGTTTGCGTGTTATATGTGCAAAAACTCCTGTTCAAGTCTCATGTTTATTGACCAAGACTTTTAATTCCTCCCGTGCATGTAATTATTGAGCAAAAAATAATTTAACATATTATTATTATTATTATTATTATTATTATTATTATTATTATTATTATTATTAAAACTATGGGAGAATCTATAAAGTTCATAATTATCTTATTTCATTTGTTTGGATATGTCTAAGCCAAAAATAAATTATAAAATTTTCACATAATAAATTGAGATGAAGTAAAACTATAAGGATGAATTGATAAAAAGCGAAAAAATTACAAAATCCTTATTAAAACTCAGGTGAAACCATAGGCCTTTGTAGATTAATTTCTTTTAATAATTAAGGTGCAAATTTACTCATGAATTTATATCTAATATGCGCCAAATACAATAAGACTGACAATGTTGACATAGAACCTGATTTGGCCGTGGCAGGTAGTGTGAAAATATAAAAATAAAAACAATCTATATTATTCTAACCTTCATCTGAAATGATACTTTAAGGTGTTGAATAAACTATAAAATACTTTATGATATTGTCATTTTTGTACTCATAGATTTGCACTCGGGAAAAGCATACCAGGTCCATGATTTTATTTTTCTTTGCTTTTAGATATGATTCTTTGGTGAGAAAGAATAATATTATTTGATAATATTAAAAGAAAAAAAATCTGAAAACATTACCTCTAAAATTTTAAAATCTCAAATAAAAAATGACTACAGAAATGTGTTATTATTTGTTTTTTAAATGTACTCAACTGTTACTAAAGTATAGTAAACAAGACTTATTTATAATTTTGAAATTTATATATTTTTTTGGGATGCTCCCTGATAAAAATATAACGAATATTATAAGATTGACTAGGATTTGCAAGACCTTGCCTTTTTCCAAACTTCATCATCACAAATAAATGTAGAATTTTGTATGAGAAGATTTTCAAAAAGACAGTAACTAAGGCCCCATCACCCATCATTTCATGTAAGTGTGTCCATTACGTGCAATATGGTTCTTAAACTGACTTGTTCATTAAAATAATCTGTTGATGGGATTTTTTGAATTTTCCAAAAGATAGAGTGGAACCTACGTTTGCGTGTTATATGTGCAAAAACTCTTGTTCAAGTCTCATGTTTTTTGACCAAGACTTTTAATTCCCTCCGTGCATGTAATTATTGAGCAAAAACTAATTTAACTTATTATTATTATTATTATTATTATTATTATTATTATTATTATTAAAACTGTGGGAGAATCTATAAAGTTCATAATTATGTTATTTCGTTTGTATGGATATGTCTAAGCCAAAAATAAATTATAAAATTTTCACATAATAAATTGAGATGAGGTAAAACTATAAGCATGAATTGATAAAAAGTCAAAAAAACAAAAACAAAATCCTTATTAAAACTCAGGTGAAACCATAGGCCTTTGCAGATTAATTTTTTTTTTTTTAACTATTAAGGTGCAAATCTACTCATGAACTTATATCTAATGTGCACCAAATACTATAAGATTGAAAATGTTGACATAGAACTGAACCTGATTTGGCCATAGTTGGTAGTGAAAAAAATAAAAATAAAAATAACCTGGATGATTCTAATTCTCACCAGAAATGATACTTTAGGGTGTCGTTGGAATACTGAATAAACCACAAAATAATTTAGTGTGACTTTCAACAGCGACATTAAAAATTGCCGCTAAAAATCTTGCTTTTAGTGGCGACAATAAATGTTGCCATTGAAAGTGTACTTTCAACGGCAACTTTTTAGGCCTCGTTTGGATTGTCATTGGAGATGATAAAAGCATATGGGGAAGTATAAAACTGAGGTTTGTAGCTTATTGTGGCTTAGAATATTGTTTCGATTGGGTTCTTTTCTAACTGACTTATGGGAAAAAGTAACTTTTTTAACTGACTTATAGAAACACAATCTGGATCAATTTTTCTAACTGACTTATGGGAATATTATTCAAAGCTTACGATCTAATTAGTTATGTGATTTCATTTACTTTAATTGGAGACCAAATGAATTTTAATTTATATTCATGTTTGTCTATTATGTATATTTAATTAATTATCTACAATATGTTTTCAAATTTTCTCCGTAACAAATATTTTTATTTTATAATTTCACAAATAAACTATTTATATTTTATCATAATAATTTTACATATTTTTTTAAACTATTATCACATCAAAAACATAAAATTTCAAACACTACTATTCAATAAAGTCCATGTCCTTTTTAGTCATTTTACAACTAAACTAACTTTTCTATTAATTATCCAAACAACTTTCAACTTTTTCAACTGACTTTTTATAAGCATCTATCTAAACATAAATCGCATTACACTCAGTGATTTTTACTCTAACTTTATTTACAAAAGTCAGTTAGACTAGAAGTCGGTTTTGCTCAACGCCAATCCAAACACACCCTAGAGTTGTCACTGAAAGTCAATTTTTAAAAGTGAGATTTTGAACGATGATTGAGACTTCACATTTTTCTCTATTAAAAAAATGAGCTAATCTATATACTTTTACTTTTTAAGTGCTAAGAGTGGATATTTGATATAGTTTGACAAAAATTTTAGATGCCAACTCTCGTGTGAATCAAGGACAATATTTTCATGCCCAATACATATGTAATATAAAGTTTTTGTATTACCTAATTTGCCTCTATGAACATTAATATTAATATTATTAACTATTTCAAATGAAATAAATAATAGTAAATTATGAACTTATTTTTAATAAACATAGTAGTAAATCTGACTATTTACAAACATATTTCAAATTATATAGAGGACTGAATGACATTTACATGTTTACATTTTTTATATTTTAGATTTAAAGATAGATTTTAATTGGTTCTGAAAAGTAAGACCAGTTATATCAGTCAAATATTTACATAAATTGTTAAAAAAACGTACTTGCTGGGATTAATATGTAATGGCATCATATGCAAATTAAATGTTAATAAAACATTAATATATTAACAAAAGATTAATACGTAAGATACGAATACTAAATAAAAATCACTCTCTTTATTTGAATAAAATAAGTAAGATTGGTCAATTATATCAGTGCTTCAATGGGCTAATAAAACGTACATATAATGCACCTTTTTTTTTTTTAATATTTCTTGTTATGATTGTGAAAATGGATAACTTCTTTGAGTGAATATATAGTGTGCATATATTTATGTATACATTTTAAAAACTATATATAATGACTCTAAGTAAATATGATAGTTCAATGAGGTTTTTTTTTTTTTCCAGTGAAGGAAGGGTTGTTTACCATTTCAAAACATGCAATTACATGGACCACAATCATAAAAAAAATTATTTCTTTTAGCCAAAAAAAAACATTTTTTTTCAGCTAATTATTTAATGGCGAATGAAAAGAATACAGTAATTTTTTATTTTTTGGGTTAATGAACAAGAAAACAAACAAAAGCAAGAAGGAGAAGAGAAATTGTATATAATCGTATGGAAAAAGGAAGGAGAACTCAACGGAAATGTCTCTTCATCGATCCACCTCAGATGATGATGCATCTAGTTCAGTTTACCATAGACATCTGCTACAAGAAAGTGAAGTTGTCAGATTTGAAAAGAGGTGAGAGCCAAATGTAAGATAAAAGGAACTTGCCAAAGGTAAACGAAATATGATCAACATAAGAAAGGTAAAATGGTAAATTAATGAGATATGATATGTGAGATGACAAAACTCAGAAAGAACATAGCTTTCAGGTAGAAGAGAAACATAAGAAAGTGAACACCAAGATGAAATAAAACAAAAATACGCTCAACATTCTTTACCAAATGACACACACATAAGCGTAAAGTAGTAATTTCCAAAACTGAGGTCATCTGGGATAGGAGTTCTTTCATACACAAATGTCCAACTAAGTAGGAGGAGTCAAAAGAAATCATGCACATGGGAATAAAAATCCAGTCCAAATAGGAGGAGTCAAAGAGAAACAGAGCAAGAGAAACAACTATTTATTACTTTGGTCAACGTCTCTGCAACATGAAGATCTGATATGAAACCTCAAAGAACTCAAAATGTTCGATGTAGCAAGATTGTCGCTTCCGTTGGCTCTCCGATTTAACTCAGCTGTGGATTCTTCTAGTCCGATTATTATGGCGTCACAATGCAGTAAAATAAGTGGAAAAGAAGGAGCATGTTCTTCTTACACTACCACATACATCACTGATTTAGACAACAGAATGAAACATGTTTACCGAAATATATATATTGAAAACAACAAAGCACTTTACTTTCATAACTGTCCACCAACTGCTTCAATGCTTCAATAATCTTGCAGGTTTAAACTTTAAAGACCGAGCAAGAAGAGGACGGAACAAAAGAATTTGAATTCTGAAATCATATTTGTTGAAGAGTATGGAATTAAAGGAAGTGGCTTGCGGTGGGTGGGAGCTAAATATGGCAAGTATCTCTGTGACAGGAAACATTATTGCCTCCTCTGAAATGTAAACCTCTCACACACTTTTCCTCTGCCACCATAGAGATAGTATGGAAAGGGAAACTGGTGTGCAACTTTTGAAACAGGAATCCAATGGGAGCCATGTGAAGAAGCCGATGTTTTTCAGATAAATATTGTGATTTATTATTACCTTTTCACATCCTTGAACTGGTTTATTTTATTAAGATATACACACACACAAATATATATATATATATATAGCTTTCCAAAGATTTTGCGTCTGGAAGTTTGATTTTTTTCCTTCTTTGTTGATTTGCACAACGGCGACTTTTCATGGCTGCATCTATTATCTCGAGCAAATCATCATAAGACATTAACCAAGTATAGTTGATTCAATAGTCTCACTTTTGCTACCAGCCGACATCTTGAACTTTCTTTGTGAAAGCATTATATTTAATTAAAATTTTCCATATACTATCTTCGCTTCTTAATATAAGACCTTGTTTTGCTTTTATTTTGATTCTAAATATAAGACTCAATCTATTTTATATCTCATATTTATTTTTTTTTTTCAAGTAGTCCTTCTAATAATGATAATTCTAACCATTACACTTGATTAGCAAGGATATTTTAGGAAAAACAACATCTATTTATTACAAATAACTAGCTCAACTAATTTTTTTAATCTACTCAAATTAGTCAACTAGTTCTTATATTTAGAACTAGAGGTACTATATAGATATGAAACTGCAAATTCAAATTGCGTGTGATATAATGCCAGATATCACGCTTGAAGTTAAACATTCGTTTGAACATAATCAATGGATAGGTTAGTTAAATTAGCTCACAGGTTAAATAATTCTTTGATCCTCTTTGATCAATAACCACCTTTAATTTTAGAGGTAAAAATTGATTGATGGGGGGGGGGAGTTTGTTTTTGTTGTGATTCTATTTTGTTAATGTTCATATTCAGTTTTCATTAAAAAAATTAATTAAGAAAAAAACTTGTTTGATAATAAGATTTTAGTTAAGTGTTTTGCAAAACTAAAAAATAGCGACATGTTCTGAAAAATTTAAAAAAACATAAATATCTGTTTTCATTAATGACAATTTGGTAAATAATTCCAACCAAAACAACTCTATCTCTACTACTCTCCTCAGTTCATTAATATTCTTGGTTTAGCTGCTTAGCAAACCTGTCGCAAGCCACTATGGTTAACAATTAATATTGGTGTCATTCGTCTAACTAGGGGTATTTATGGAACCAAGATAACACCATTTTGCTAAGTGGCAGGGATGACTTTTTTGTCATGTTTCCCGTCTCGAACTGGATGGGATGGGATTGGATCGGGACTAGTTTAGGGCAACTCATCCGAATTTTTCTTTTATTTTTTTAAATAATTTTTAAAACACTTTAGATTACATGCAGGAAAGGGTCTTGGTGGTGCAATAGTGTGTAAAGATCAATTTGGTTTTTTTTTGGTGAATTAGTTAATTTAATCATCCTTTGATTCAGGATATTTTTGAAGTAATAATAAATAAATATGGTAGTATATGCCCAGCAACGAGAGTTGAATTATTTCCTCAAAACTAGCTCTAATACGCTTTGCAATTTTCTTTAAGATTTCCTCAGCGTTATTTCTACTACGTGCCAAAATCTGATTTTACTCGGTGCCATGCAAATAATACTAACTTAAATGACCTGATTATTATTTTTAATTATCTAGGGCTTTTATAGATCATCAACAATATAATTATTCAGATATCGTTGGCAAAAATAAACAATTACTCAAATACACTCCATCCGGTCCTTATTATAATTTCTAATTTCAAAATGGCAACACTAATTTTTTAAATCTCAAATCAACATTCTGGTCAAAATGAAATTTTAAAATGTTGATGATTTTAGAATATTGCCTTTTATTTTTTATTTTTAAAAAATCCAATGACTTATATCCAATTGTACGGCTTGGTAACTTGTTCGTGACATAGACTTCAAAATGGAGAGCTTCAAGACGCGGGCATACCAGCTTTACTTTAAATAATAAGGCTGGGGCCTGACTAACCTCTATCAAATGTCGAGCTTAAATTGGACCGCTTCTCCCAGAAGCACCGGCCTAACCGAAGATTCATATTCGCAAACTCGACCATCCAATCTTACACACGAAACATAAGACCAAACCTAAAAGCTGATAAACCTACCGCCAGCCAACCACCGGAGTTCTGGTAACACAGTTGAAATTGTAAAAAAATTGGAACCCAAAGTGCTTAAGTGACCAATCTGCAATACGATGAAAAATTATACAAAATATAACTATCAAAATAAAGGGTGTAGCTAAAAATTATTTACTGCAAAATACTTCAAGGTATTAGACACACTTGAAAAAAAAATTTTAAAATGTTGGATGAATCACAAAATACTTTAGGATGATTTTTAACTTTTTTTTTGGTAACATATTGAGCATCTTGAATCCGCAGCTTTAACATTATTGTGGGGTGAATTAAGCATGTTGATGGGCCTACATTTTGTATTTTTTTTCTTTTCCTTTTGGATATGATTATCTGCAACATGGTCAAACATGCCTTTTTGGTACTTATTGTTCTCAAAACTTGTTCTGGAAAACTGCTTCAAGAAAAACAAAATTGAGAATATAATCTAACAAACCCTAAATTAAGTAATGAACATGGAGGTTGCTGCTGAGGGTAGGCAATATAAGATGGCGGGTAGGGTTATATTGTCATAAAAATGTGTGTTTTCTTCAAGTTATTTGGTAAGAAAAAGATTGAATATTATGCTTCTTAATTATAGAGGGTTCAAACTCATCATTTTACGCTTCAAAAAGTTTTAAAGGAGACGTCTGGTGTCATTTCATCTTCTCTTTGCATGTGTTTGCTCTACAAGATGTTAGTAACTTCATATGAACGGAAATGTTGCCAACCATCACTCATTGCTATGAACAAGGGAGCCATTGTTGATTTATTCCATAATCTGTATGAAAACCTGCAACATTGGGTTTCTTTAATTAATTTGAATTGTTCAAAATGTAAAATACGGAATATCATCATTTCATGTCAGGGTGGGACTTGCAAATCACTATATGGTTCACACACACACACACACACACCCACACACACACACACACACCAATAGAAGCTGCAATATGGTTCTTAGACTAACTTTTCATTAAAATTATCTGTTGGGATTCTTTGAATTTTCTAAAAGACAATGAGTGAAACGTACGTTTGTAGGTCATATGTGCAAAAACTCCTATTCAAGTCTCGTGTTTCTTGACCAAGACTTTTAATTCCTCTCATGCATGTAATTATTGGGAGAATCTGGTAATGCAGATGAATTAGTAAAGCTGAAGAGATTTGTACAGAATGGTGAAAATAATGGTCTTCACTTGATGCTCAAGGGCTCCCATTTTTCAGAATTTTTATAATTAATATGAGATATAATTTTTCAGGGCGTGCAACTAAAAAAGATTATAATTATGATATAAACAATATCACAAGCTGTTTATTACAAATTATGAATAGTATTTTTTGTAATGCATAGATATCCTTCTATTAGAAGCAATCTTATTCAAATTATCAACACTCGTTGCTATGTCAAAGTATAAAATCTATGGAATATCTTCATTTCATGTGAGGGTGTGACTTGCATCTCATTATGGTTCATATATATATATATATATGTATATATATGTATAAGGTGCAATATGGTTCTTAGACTAACTTTTCATTAAAATTATCTGTTGGGATTCTTTGAATTTTCTAAAAGACAATGAGTGAAACATACATTTAGAAGCAATACTATTCAAGGTATTATCGGGCACTAAATATAGACATCTCTTCTATGATATGATTAATTTTATTTATCTGAACTTTGTGTATTATTTTTTTAATTTTCCACATTTTTAGTCTGCATTTAATATCGCGGTACTAAGAAATTAATTTATTTTTGAAAGGTCGAACATTCTTAAGAAGAATATTTTGAATGAATTGTTAAATGATAAAGTATACGAAGCACATAGCAAATGGAAACCTTGGGGTTTAAAATTATATAATTTTTCTATTATCCTATCCTAATAATTTTTCATAGAAATCTTGCCCTTAATTTATTAATTTACATTTTTCACTTATATATTAAAACAAAATAATATATATAACATATTTGTTTATGAAAGATTTCTGTATTGCATACTTTAATTTTTTTAAAAAAAATATTCCATAATTTTTGCATAACTTATTATCTAATTTTCTTATTTTATAGAATTATTTTATAAATATTAATTGGGCTAAAGTATATATTTGGTTCTTTATCCTTATACGAGGTTTCATTTTGGTTCTTTAACTTTAAAATGCATATATTCAGTCCTCTAACCTAATACTTTTAACAAAAAAAAAATGATGATATTGAGATATTGAGTATTGATAAAACATTCTCAATTGTTGATATAATAAGTTTAATTTTCAAAACAACTATAATTGTTATAAAAAAATCATTATTTAAGACTAATATTTTAGGGTTAAAAGACTTAAAATATGTTTTTTAAAGTTAAGGGACTAAAACAAAACCTTACATAAAGATAAATGACCAAAGGTATACTTTTAAAAACTCAAATTGTGATAACACATAATAATTTCAAAATCTTGACCCCTTATGGCTTATATATTTTTCTCATAATTCCCACACCTGTTATATTCTTTATATGGGGTTCAAACACACGATTTCACGTACAAAGAAGTTTAAGAGAGACGCTTGGTGTGATTTGGCCTTCCGTTTGTATGTGTTTGCTCCACAAGATGTTAGTAAATTCGTATGAATGGAAATATTACCAATCACCTCAACAAGGAAGCCTTTAATGACTTATTTTCGATCAATAGAGTGAAAACGCACGTTTAGTTTATTTGAATTTTTCAGAAGACTGATCCACTTCTGATGATATTTTAAACACTTTTTTGTGTGGTATTAAACATCCATAGAGTCTTTTTATCCAAGCTTTGTCTTCTACTAAGAGATTGACTAGGATTTTCCAAAACCGTGGCTTCTTACAAACTTGATTGTCGCAAGGAAATATGGAATTTTGTGTGAGACGATTCTCAAAAAGACAAAGATCAACTAAGACCCCACCACCTATTAATGCATAATTTGGCTTCTTCGATTTGAACTTTCCATAACGACTTGGGCAAGACTTTCCCTGCCATGTTTATTAACATAAGGTGCAATATGATTCTTAGCCTGACTTTTCATTAAAATTATCTGTTGGGATTCTTTGAATTTTCCAAGTTTAGTCTTCTACTAAGAGATTGACTAAGATTTTCCAAGAACTTGGCTTCCTACGAAACTTGATTTTCGTAAGGGAAATATGGAATTTTGTGTGAGAAGATTCTCAAAAGGAAAAAGATAATAAAATATCCTGAAAATTGTTAAATGACAAATCTGTATAGGTGAATTTTAAAATCCCAATTCGGGCTTTGTACTATTTTAGAATTTTTCAAATCTTACAAAATTACGCAAATGCCCTTCACTATTTTTTTTTCTTCTTTTTTTTTTTAAATATTGCCACCTCAGCACTCCTGGCTAGTTTCGAGCCACCAAAGCTTCGACACTAGTGATCAATTGTCGAAGCTCTAGTAACTATTCTTTTTTAATCTATTAACTACTCTTTTTAAGCTATTAACTATATTTTTTTACAATTTCAATTATTACTCTTGTTTATCTACTGACTACTGTACTATTGTGATTGACTACTTTGATTTTTAAAAATTTGGTAACTACTCTTTGGCTATTGACTACTCTGATTTTTCTATTGTTTGTTTCAGAAATTCAAAAAATGCATTAAGTTTTGTTAAAAATCAAGTAATTACCTTTTATTTAATTATTTACTACTCTTATGTAATCAATAACTGTAGAAAAGTAGTCATCAGAATTTTGAAAACAAAAATGATTAATAATAAAATTAGAGTAATCATAGTTACTCGAAGTAAAGGCAATGTTATCATCTTATAATATTTTAAAACTCCAAAATAGTACAAGGGATATGATTTGAGATTTTAAATTCACTCACTCTGATTTGACCTTAAGCATTTTTAAGGGTATTTTAGTGGTTTTTCTTCCTTCTCAAAAGGACAAAGATCGACTATATATAATTTGGCTTCTTAATTTGAATTCATGTCGACGTTACGTTGGGGACTAAGGCTACTTAAGCAAGACGTGTCCTGCCATGCTTATCTATTTCCATGTCCGCTTCTGGCAAATCACTGTGATGATGGGGCACAACAAAATTATCAACACTCGTTGCTATGTCAAAATATAAACTATATGGAATATCTTCATTTCATGTAAGGGTGTGACTTGCATATCATTATGGTTCATATATATAGAAGGTGCAATATGGTTCTTAGACTAACTTTTCATTAAAATTATCTGTTGGGATATTCTTTGAATTTTCCGAAAGACAATGGGTGCTTAAGAAAGGAGTGAATTTGCTCTAACCGTTAAGAAACAAAAAAACTGATACAGACTACTAATATTTTTAACGGTCAAGGGCGGCATTGCTTATTTTTTAACACTATCGGTGTGATCCAAAATAAAAATTTCTGGATAATAAACACATCTCTTACGCAGAAACTTCCAAGACAAAAGTAGACTTTAACCCATGTTATTATTATTAAATCTTATTCCACTGTTTCATATATAGAAGTCCATGGCGGATATCCAAGCATTAATTAGAATATTGATTCATTGTTTCTTTGTTCTTCTAGTTGGGAACTTTTGATTATTTTTTATGGGGACGACTGACTTTTATAGCATGGTTGAGTCATGAAAGGTATGTTTAAATATCGTCAAGACATCCATATATTGATGGAGAGTGTATTTCCTTACAAGCTCTTCTAAATTGTGAATCCGTCTATTATTCTTTCTAGAGAATCGCCAATTCACATTGGACTTGCTTGTTCATCGAAATGAGCACGTGAAAGAACCAAATGGGTTAAAAGCCACAAAAATTGAATTATAATAATAATAAAATAAATTACTATGATTTTCTTGTTTTAATAACAACATCGCATATTAACAAACACAATTTTCAGCGCTGCAACAAGACTACTTCGTTTTTTTTCTAACATGTTAGAATCTGGTAAAGTCAATTTATTAATAAAATTTACAAATCAGCACACAAGACCCCTAAAACGATTAAGGATACGAGGTAGCAATTGCTTTTAAACAAAAATAAATAAACCAGAAAATTAATACTAGGCTGAAGTAGCGGGCAATGTTCTATTGACTTTGACTTTGAAACTATTTAAAGTAAGATCAAGGGATTACAAGTCTGCGTATCTTTGCCTTACAAAGAGCTCTAGTAGCTTTTGAGTTTCTCAACAAAATGAAGCCTTGTTCTCCCATGTTTCTTTCATTTTGGTCCCAATGCCTTCAATCGCTTCTCTTCTTCACTTTGATCTTTCGACCTTGCCTAACAGCTTCTTCATGGGATAATGAGACCGATCATTTGTCCTTGCTCAAATTCAAGGAACCAATATCCAGTGATCCAAGTCATATATTGGACTCTTGGAATAATTCTACACACTTCTGCAACTGGCATGGCATCACTTGCGGCAATAAGCATCGCAGAGTTACACAGTTGGTGTTACAAGGATATCAATTGCGTGGTTCTATATCACCTTTCATTGGCAATCTCTCCTTCCTCAGAACTATCGTTCTTGATAACAACAATTTCTACGGAGAAATCCCACGGGATTTGGGTCGTTTGTTCCGGCTCCAGGTACTTTATCTCGCCAACAATACATTGACTGGGAAATTTCCTGTCAACATCACAAGTTGCTCTAAACTCAGGTACTTATCATTTGGTGGAAATAATCTTACCGGCAAAATACTCATGGAGATTGGCTATCTCCATAACCTTGAAGAGTTATATCTACTTCAGAACAATTTTATTGGGCAAATCCCAATGTCCATATGGAATCTGTCTTCCCTTACAATTATTTCTCTTTCTGGAAATAAGCTAGAGAGGAATATACCTAAAGAAATAGGGCGCTTGAAAATTTTGACAATATTGTCAATAGGTTTCAACAAGCTTTCTGGGCCAATTCCTTCTTCTCTATGCAATTTGTCATCCCTAACTCGTATTGGACTTCATGACAATCAATTTAATGGCTCCCTCCCAACCAACATGTTCAATAGCCTCCCTAATCTCCAATTTTTGAACCTTGGAGGAAATCAAATCTCAGGTCCTATCCCAGCATCCTTGGCAAACGCATCTATGGTTGTAGAGATATCTGTAGGAGAAAATAACTTTTCAGGGCTAATTCCAGATCTTGGAAAGTTGCATGACCTTTCAGTTCTGGAGGCGGGTATAAATAATTTGGGAACTAATTCTACTAAAGATTGGGATTTTCTATATTCTTTGAGCAACTGCAGTAAATTGCGACTCCTAATAATAGACGGCAATAATTTTGGGGGCCATTTACCAGATTCTATAGGCGATTTGTCCACCCAACTCACATGGTTGGCTCTTGGTTATAATCAAATATTTGGCAAAATCCCTGCTTCATTAGGAAACCTTGTTAGACTAACATCACTAAATATGGAGATGAATCATTTCAATGATATCATCCCAATTACTTTCAGAAATTTTCAAAACATGCAAACCTTGTCTTTGGAGCGAAACAAATTTTCTGGAGAAATAAAACATTTCATAGGTAATCTCACCCAGTTATTTCACCTAGATTTGTCACGAAACATGTTTGAAGGAAAGGTTTCTCCAACTATTGGTAATTGTAAGCGTTTACAATATCTTGATCTGTCACAAAACAATTTTAGTGGAGCCATACCGGTCCAGCTAATTACTCTTTCATCACTATCAATTTTATTAGACTTGTCACATAACTCTTTCGATGGTAATATCCCTAGTGAGGCTGGAAACTTAAAAAATATTGGTTATTTGGATGCCTCTTATAACCATATCTCTGGAAAAATTCCTCAAGCTATTGGAGATTGTCAAAGCTTAGAGTATCTCTTGTTGCAAGGAAATTTCTTTCAAGAAACCATCCCCTCATCTTTGGCTTCATTGAAAGGTCTAAGATATCTAGACCTGTCGCAAAATAACTTGTTTGGATCAATTCCAAAAGGCCTGCAAGATATTGCTCTCTTGGAGTACCTAAATGTTTCCTTCAACATGCTTGATGGGGAAGTACCAAGCAAAGGCTTCTTCAGCAATGCAAGTGCAATATCACTTGTGGGGAATAAGAAGCTTTGTGGAGGCATATCAAAGTTGGGGCTACCACCATGCCCTCTCAAATCTGCTGGACAACGAAAGCATCTGAATTTCAAGTTGTTCATATCAATATGTTGTGTGATTGCTTCTTTGCTTCTGGCATCTGTTGTTGCTATTTATCATGGGAGAAAAAGAAGCAAGAAATCTTCATGTTCAGAAACAATTGACATGATTTCAATAGTGTCATATCAAAGTTTGCATAATGCCACAGATGGATTCTCTATCAACAACTTGATAGGATCAGGGAGTTTTGGCTCTGTATATAAGGGAAGTTTTGAATCTAATGAAGTTATTGCGATAAAGGTCATCCACCTTCAGATAAGGGGAGCTCACAAAAGTTTTGTGGCTGAATGCAATGCACTTAGAAATGCCAAGCATCGAAATCTAGTAAAAATTATAACATGTTGCTCTAGCATAGATTACAAGGGCCATGAATTTAAGGCTCTAGTTTATGATTATATGGTGAATGGAAACTTGGAAAATTGGTTGCATCCTAAGGCAGAGAATCTAGATCATCCAAGAATTTTGCTCCTTGATCAAATAATAAATATTGTTATCGACATTGCGTCTGCATTAAACTATCTTCACAATGAACACGGGCAACCTCTAATTCATTGTGATTTGAAGCCAAGCAATGTTCTTTTGGATGGAAACATGGTTGCTCATTTGAGTGATTTTGGATTGGCAAGACTACTATCAACTGTTGAAACCACCTCTAATGAGCAAAGCAGCACAATCGAATAAAGGGTACTATTGGCTATGTTCCTCCAGGTATCATTTAATATATTTTTTTACTACAAAGTCATGCAATTCATTATGTTTTTTAACTCAATTTTTTCCATTTTTTACTACAATGTTTCAGAATATGGAATGGGTTCTGAGGTATCAACACAAGGTGATATGTATAGCTTTGGCATTCTTGTCTTAGAGATGCTAACTAAAAGAAGACCCACTGAAGGTATGTTTAAAGATGGCCACAGTCTTCAAGCATATGTGAAAAATGCATTTCCAAACAAGCTTTTGGAAGTTGTAAGCCCAACTATTTTTCCACAAGAATTAGAACATGCAGTGGTAGCATCAGGAGACATATCAGAGAACATGATGCAAGTCCATCCTAATGTTGACAACTGCTTGCGTTGTTTGTTTATGATTGGACTTGCATGTTCAATGGAATCGCCTCATGAAAGGATGAGCATAATTGATGTTTTGAGGGAGCTAAATTCTGTCAAAAGCTTTTTTCCTTTATGGTGAGTACAATATCGTCTAAGTGGGTGTTTGGTAATCACAAAAAACACTCTTGAAAAATATTTTTATGCAAGTTGAGATAAAACTTCTTTCACATATTTACTTCATATACCGTAAAATCACTTTTAAAATCATGATTTAGTTTTCTTCCAAAAACAATATAATCCTTTTGGTTTGATTTGATCTCCACACAAACCAATTTGATTTACTTATTGTTTTTTTTTTTTTTGCATCTCAATTTGGATTGTTGTTGCAGGTAAGGGAATCGTGTCTGTTCAATTTCCTTGAAGTAATCAAATTGTGATTGGGATGAGCCTAATGCTGTTAGCTTAAGCATCTTTATTTTGTGATCATATTTGTGATATGTCAGCGTGGTTGAGATTTGCGGGCAGATCTTCCACTTCGTTGTTAATTATATGTTCAAACATGTTTTGTCAAAGGTTCCTTTATATTCCTTTACTAATTAGCATTACTTTACATAGATTACTGATAAAATTTCTGTTGCTAATTATCTATGGAATAATTTTGTCCTCGATGTGAAATTCCGTGGCTAATTTGTTTTTATTTTTATAATTTCGAAATGCTGCATGTGAAGTGTTTCATTTTCTTTACTAAATCAATCTTGTTCATACATATACATGCAATAAACAAATAATGATGTCATTAAAAAAAACAAATAAAGAAGGATGATACTCCCTCGAGCCCCTTTTTATAAGATATTTTTTTAACTAAATTACATGACTTAAGAAAATAGTTAAAATTTGTTAAATATAATAAATATGTAAAAATTAAACTTTTTCTTCTAAGTACACCCCTTATTCAATGAGACGACAAATAAGAAAAAGAAGTACTAATAATGAGATAAAGAATGAAAAAGAATGTAATATGAGAAAAGATAAGGAGAGAGAATGGGAAATTAATTAGAGATAAAATTGGTAAAAACACATTTAATGTTTAAACACTCCTAAATAAGATCTTATAAAAAGGACTAGACTAATTCAAATTTTGGGATCATATATGAAAAGGACGGAGAGAATATGAGATATTGAAATTAATTTGGGGTTTGGTTAGATAGGAGGATATGATTAATCAGAGGTATATTGTGTGGTCATTTGAATCATGACTAAGAAAAGGTAGTATCCCTTTACCAACTAAGCAGCAATAAAAGTGAACAAGGTATTAGCAAGATAAAAATTGACAAATTCTGGTTCACAACAAAGCTTTTACAATAGGAAAAATCTCTTAAAAACACACTTAAATAACCCGTATTTTTATTCGGGTCATTGAATTTATCATTCAAAGACTTATTGCAAGTGTGTTATGGAGACATAACATTACTAATTTAAAATTGAAAGGAATTAACTGTAAAATGGAATATGTTAATTTAGAATTCTCTTCTGGTTTCTAATAAAACAGGCATTAGGATCATTTCACAAATTTTAAAATTTCTTTTTGGGTCATACGACTTGATTAAGGATTTGATAAATTTAGTGATCCAAATGAGAATTTGTGTTATTTAAGTACCTTTTTAAGGAATTTTTTCTTTATAAGAAACATCGTATAACTCAAGCATACAAGATATTTTTAGAAATTACCACATCGAATTTCGGAATTCACAAGTTTCCTTTTGCAAATAGCAAAATTTTTGCATTCGGAGGCCTTGCAGATGGTTCTTGGATGGCTTCAAGTGGCAGTTAGGTTCTTGAACGGTAGTAGTTTTTTTGCTTGTTTGTTGTTGTTTTCCGTGCTGCTTGAGTCTGTTTCTTTTGTTCATCGTGTTTGTGTTACTTGTTCATTGTTTAGTCTCCTCTAAGCTCTGTATTTGAGTTTTCTATCAATAATATTTGTGTTTACAGTCCCAAAAAAGTAGTCACGGCTGGTGGGAATGGGGGAGAAATTAATCTTCCTATAATTTGATCTCATTTTTAATGAAATCCTTATATTTTTTTTATTGGGTCGTTATAATTTCATCAATTATAAACATTAGTTATTATACTCATACTTTTTTAATTTGTAAGAGAAACAATGGCAATAGCATATGACATGGCTCTCACTTATCATACTCCTGAATTGATTGTACCACATAAATAGAGATAAAATCAAAACCAACCAAATTATAGATCATATAGATGCAGAGACGGTTATGAACATAATAATTTTTTATTTTTATGTTGATAATAAATAAATTTTATTTCATCATTTATTTTCAAAAACAACACTTTTTTCCAACGCAAAAAAAAATTCATTTTATATTTTTTGGCATCCATATATTCTAATTAACAGATTATAAACATATCAACTAATGTTTATAATTGAAGGAGCTATAAAAACCCAATAAAAAAACTATAAAAACCTAATTAAACACATATATATATGGGAGGATCCTGATTAAATCCGGTTAAAATATCAAAATTCAAATTAAGGTCTACATTTTTAACAAATCTCTAATTAGGCCAATAAGCCTTATTGAGAATCTTTAAATATTGTTAAAAAATAAAATGTCCTTTTATAATTTAAAATAATATTATTTTGAAAAAAAAAGCCATGAGAACTTGACATTAGATATTATTTATTTATACCAAATGTTTTACATAAAAAATTTTTGGAAATACTAGGAGCAAAAAATTGACAATGCATAATATGATATTTAATACTAAATTTGATATATAGGTAAGAAATTTATCGGAACAGGACTTTTTTTTGGTAATGGGAATAAGACCCTTTAATTATTTGATTCCAACACCATTAAATTAATAATTTTTCGAAGGAATTTTTTTTTCTTATAGTTGAAAAATTAGAAGCGTAATGTGTTAGTATATTTCATCATCAAATTTGTCATTTTCTTAAGTGCTTTGTTATATCTGCTATATAGATGTTCTCATCATAATATATCTTATAATCTTATTGCTAAAATTCTTACTAATAATTAATGAGTTTGTATTAAAAATCTAAATAAATTTTCTAACATTTCATGAGATGGATGAAGTAATATGAACTTCTTAGTATAAATTTATTAAAAAAATTATACATTTTACTCTTTTAACAACATATGGAGTAAGAACGCATGAAGCCGATAGTTCATTTAGCAACATCTCAAAAAAAAAGAATTTAAGTCATAAATTGATTGGACCAATTACCAATTTACTACTTTAAATAGGTATTTTTAGTCTTTTAACAACATTCAAAAATTCCCAATAAGACCTGTTGGCCTAATTAAGAATTTGTTAAAAGTGTAGGCCTTAATTTGAATTTTGAGATTTCAACCGGATTTAATTAGAATTCTCCCTATATATATATATATATATATATATATATATATAATACAATCAAACTCGCTCAAAATTTTATTCTAAGACTACTCTGTAAAAGAATAAGCTTAACGTTAAACATATATATGGGTATGTGGCTGGGAAAGCCCTACATGTCCTCAAGAATAGTTCATGTAAAATCAATTTACAAAAGGATCCCAAAATGAAAGAAGCCACAAACAATACAAAATAGCCAAAATCTGAAAAGAAAAGAAAAACCCATATGACTGATCCTACTAATTCGGATTGTTTCTGTAACCATATAATCTGCATAATCAGAAAGAGATAAACACAAATAGTAGATGTCACCTATAGAATGGGACCCACCAATATGTATAGGCTTATCTAAGTACACATATCAGACGATCAGAAATCATACAGAATAATTTATCCAGCTAAACCTACGGCTTAGATTCAAACCCATCATTAACCCCCATTAACCCCGTTATTATTAACCCCATTTGGAATGGCCTCTGATCTTTTCCTCTTCAACACAATGATCCAAGTGTAAACTTCCAACAACACAGCAATTCCACCAAGACATGCAATAACCCCAATGTATGCACTTTTCCAGTTTTCATAACGATCTCCACAAGAGTTCACAAGTGCATCGAGGCCTTTAAATATGTTCACAATGCTGATGATTATTGTGGCGTATCCCACCAAGTAGTGGTAGAAATTCCAGAAGATTCTATATTTATGATCCTTGTTTGGCCTCAAAAACAGAGCAAACACCTGTATTCAATTGAGCATGTTTCTCTCAGTACCATTATACTCCTCCGGTCCTTAATATAGGACCCAATTGCTAAGTTGGTTTTGGTCCTAAATATAAGACTCATTTCTCATATTTATCAATTTTCTCTAAATTACCCCTATGAATACTCCATCAACTATAATCAAGTAGAAGATAGAGAGGGGTATTAAGAAAGATGATTATGGTATTTTAGGAAAAACATGTCACAATTTTTATAATTAACTAACTTACCTAACTTCCTTAATCTAATCAAATTAGTTAAATGGGTCATATATTAAGGATCAGAGGAGTAATATGTATTCAGAGAAGTTATCCACAACTAGAACATAATCGGAGTACGTTTTCTACCTCTCATGAGGTTGAGATTTTTTTTTAAACTTTATTTATTCTAAATAAAGTACATAAATTTTCTTTGGTTTTTTGGTGGAAATTATGGAATCTTTTTCTTCAGTTTTCAAATTATCTAGAGCAACCACCTGTATCATTGAGGTCCTGTTTGCTTCAACTCCTTGGGATTCCAATGCAATTCTTGGTTGACTTTAACCAGAGGAATAATCTCTTCATCATTCCTTAGGATTCATGATCTTATATGTGTTGATCCTCATTCCCACCTCTCTGTTACTCTCTCTAGTCCCAAATGCAAGAGGTAGGTAACTACTTGTATAGATTAAAGAAATTAGCTGAGTTAATTATTTGTAAAAAATATATAATGGTTTCTTAAAATATACTATTTAATGAGCATTTGAACTACCACTTGATGGAACTTCATTTGATATGCGCAATAACAAAGATAGTTTGGGAAAGAAATTATAAATTTAAAAGATAAAGTTAACTAAGATCTTACATTTAGAATCAAAATAAAACCCTTCACTAGCTCCTGTATTTAGGACTGGAAGGAATATTTCATTGCTCTCTTCTTAAAATATATCTATGGTCATTATCATTTTAGTCAATTCCATTCTCCACCACCCTATTATGTCCCATTCCATTCCTATCCTTTCTAACAACCAAACAGGACATCAGTTTTTCTCTTTATTTTACATGAAATGATACGCCCCTGAAGAGTTCCAAGGCAGAAGATGGTGATGCCAAGAGCTCTATGGGTGCCATACTCAACAGCAACAGAGTCATGGCCGAGTTTGAGACCATAGGCCCAGCCACCAACACCAACGATGTAGGCAGAGGTTTGGCAAATGACGTGAAGGTAAAACCAAGCACGTTCTGCTGATTTGAACACTTTCAAGTATCTTGCTATTATGGCTCCTATCGGCAGCATCGTCCCCCAGCTCACTGCATTCAACACTCCATGCACCTATTCATCATCATCATCATTTCACACCACACATTAATAACATGCTTTCCATTACCACATCATTAATCATTAATATCAATATATATATAAAAGAAATTACACTATTTATAAGTGTTAAATGCTAAAACTTCGCTTCAGATTGCGTGTAATATATGGATCCCACTTCCAATCAAACTAGTTTCTGCCTTGAACACCTTGTAAAACCATAACTAATGGTCGCAATTATCGTTGTCTTGCTTGCAGGTGCAACAAGTTGGAAGGACCAGTTGGGATTTTGCAAACTAATGGGACGCCATTTAGCCACAAATTGCGGCTAAACAGGGAATTAACTGAGAGCTATTAGTCCAAAAAAGTCTTTTTGCAGCTATTAAAAAATGACCTCTACATTGGTTCTATAACTATCTACACTGGTTGTTGTTTTAGCCGGTGTAGAAGGTGTTCTCAACACAGGTTGGTAATAGAACCGGTGTAAAAAAGTTAATAATCCCACATCTTATTTACAAAAATACCATCGGCTGCACTTTCCACACCATCCCTGCAACAATCGGCATAAAACCCACAGCTAAACTCAAGAGTCTTTACCAATTGGTTGAAGAAATCCCAAGATTGTGTTATTTTCTTTTTACACTTCAAATGTTATTAAATGATAATATTTTATCGAATAATGAAATATACCTTCTATGCCAAATATCAAACATTATTTCAAGAGTAGCTTTCAAATGCATCATTATCATACATGGGTTCGTTTAAAGACAGCGTGCCCACGTCAATTCAAATGTATAGTTTTTTTTTCCAAACTTTTTATTAAAAAAAAGGTTTGCAAATTATTGATGACAACAGGAAAAATAACATCAACCTTGGTTTTAATTTTATGTATGATATTGACATAAATTGATATTAATATCAACTGATGATTCACAATGACGATGATTGTTAAAATTTTTGTATTTAAATTATATAGAATCTAAACTTCTCTCATTGAATTTTAGATTTTCTATTTCATTCTATTTTCTTCTAGCTAAATAAATAAACCTGTTTTACTAATAGTACCTAACTCAAATAAATAACACCGCACTACTAAGTATTTTTATACGATAGTGAGTATTAGACTCTATAGGTACCACGTGAGTCTAAAGTGAAGGTAGACAAAATGAAAATGGTGAGATGAATATATAGTCATACTAAAAAAAAAATTTGTAATGAACATATACGTAAAAAAATTAGTGTGATTACTATTGATGAGAAGGTGGCAAAAATTGTTTGAGATAGTTTGGTTACGTGCAAAAAATATTTTTAAATGGGCAAGTGAAAAAAATTTATCAAATGGTATGAAATCCTCTTAAAAAAGACAGAGAACAATTTAGTGGTTAAGACTTTATTGTTGTCGTATTTATTTCTAAAAATGCCTCCTTTTCATTTCTTATTTTGTGGCAACTTACGTCATAATCGATATCCACACATTCTAATTAACAGATCATAACATATCAACTCATGCCTATAATTGAAGAAACTATAAAGACCCTGTAAATAAAATAAAAAACTATAAAAACGTAATTAAATAAAAGATGAAACTATAAAGACTCACGAATAAATTCTTCATATATAACTATATAATACAATCAAAGTCACTCAAAATTTTATACTAAGACTGCTCTGTAAAAGAATAAGCTCAATGCTAAACACATATATGGGTATACAGCTGGGAAGGCCCTACATACCTTCAAGAATAGTTCATGTAAAATCAATATACAAAAGGATCCCAAAATGAAAGAAGCCACAAACAATACAAAATAGTCAAAATCTAGAGAGAGAGAGAGAGAGAGAGAGAACCATGTGACTGATCCTACTAATTAGGATAGTTTCTATAACCATACAATCTGCATAACTAGAAAGAGATAAACACAATAGCAGACATCACCTGAGGAATGAGACCCACTAACATGCATATCCTCATCTAAGTACGCAAATCAGACGGTCAGGCATCATACAAATAAATAACTTATCCTACCAAACCTACGGCTTAGATTCAAACCCATCATTAACCCCATTCACTCCATTATTATTAACCCCATTTGGAATGCCCTCTGATTTTTTCCTCTTCAACACAATGATCCAAGTGTAGACTTCCAACAACAGGGCAATTCCACCAAGACCTGCAATAACCCCAATGTATGCGTCTTTCCAGTTCTCATAACGATCTCCATAAGAGTTCTCAAGTGCATCGAAGCCTTTGAATATGTTGACAATGCTGATGATTATTGTGGCGTATCCCACCAAGTAGTGGTAGAAGTTCCAGAAGATTCTATATTTATGATCCTTGTTTGGCCTCAAAAACAGAGCAAACACCTGTATTCAGTTGGGCAAGGGTTCTTTCAGTAACCATTATAATACGTATTCAGTAAACGTTAGCCACAACTAGAACATGTGAGTCTGTTCTCCACCTCTCAAGAGGTTGAGATTTTTCTATTGTGCTTATTCTAGATAAAGTACATGTTTCTTTATTTTTATTTTTTTTTGGGGTTGAAATGGTGGAGTTTTCTTTTTCAATTTTCCAAAAATAAATTATCTCGAGCAAACACCTGTGTCATTTAGGTCCTGTTTGCTTCAACTCCTTAGGATTCCAATATATTCCATCATTATATTCCAATCTAAGCATATTTTTATGATTTTATTCTAGTGTAATTTTTGGTTGACTTTAACCGTAGGCATAATCTCTTTCATGGCAATCATCATCCCTTAAAATTTAGGAATCTACATTCATCACTTTATGCATGTTAATCCTTATTCCCACATATCTATTACTCTCTCTAGTCTCAAATGTAGGAGCTAGGTAACCAATTTATAGAGATTTAAAAAAATTAATTTAGTTAATTATTTGTTTTAAAAAAAAGTGTGCCTGATTTTCCTAAAATACATAGTTATTTGTAAAACATGTGTTTATTTTCCTAAAATACACCTTTGGTCTATTTGTAAAAGGTGCGCTTGATTCTTCTAAAATACATGGTTACTCATAAAACATGTGAAGTCTTTGATTTGCTCATATATTTATGACCGGAAGAAATATTTCATTACTCTATTCTTACAAAAGTATGTCTATGATCACTATCATTTTAGTCAGTTTCATTCTTTACTGTCCTTGTTCTGTTCTGTCTCATTCCTATTGTTTCTAACCAAACAGGACGTCAGTTTTTCTTTCTGGGAAATGATACGTACCTGAAGAGTTGCCAGGCAGAAGATGGTGATGCCAAGAGCTCTGTGGGTATCATACTGAACAGCAACAGAGTCATGGCCGAGTTTGAGACCATAAGCCCAGCCACCAACACCAACGATGTAGGCAGAGGTTTGGCAAATGACGTGAAGGTAAAACCAAGCAGGATCAGCTGATTTGAACACTTTCAAGTATCTTGCTATTATGGCTCCTATTGGCAGCATCGTCCCCCAGCTCACTGCATTCAACACTCCATGCACCTATTCATCATCATCATCATCATCATCATCATCATCATCATCATCATCATCATTTCACACCACACATTAATAACATGCTTTCCTTTACCACATCATTAGTATCAAAAGAAATTACACTATTTATAAGTCATAAACACTAAAACTTGCTTCAGATTTCGTGCAATATATGGATCCCACTTCCAATCAAGCTAGTTTCTAACTTGAGCACCTTGTAAGACCATAGCTAATGGTCACAATTATAGTTGTCTTGCTTGCGGTTGCAACAAACTGGAAGAACTAGTAGGGATTTTGCAAACCACCAGGAAGACATTTAGCCACAAATTGCGGCTAAACAGGGAATTAACTGAGAGTTATTAGTGCAAAAGAGTCTTCTCACTGCAATTAAAAAATGACCTCTATATTGGTTCTATAACCATCTACACCCGTTGTTTTAGCTGGTGTAGAAAGTATTCTCGACACAGATTGCTGATAGACCCGGCGTAAAGAGTTAACAATCCCACATCTTATTTACGAAAATACCATCGTTTGCACTTGCTACCCCATCCCTGCAACAATCGGCATAAAAGGCCCTCTGCCGAATTGTTTTTTTTTTTGTTGTTGTTGTACTGGCAAGTAGTTATAATGCAGTTATCCTAGATCAACTCCACTTAATCTAGCATAAAACAAGACTGAAAACTAAGGTTACGTCTCTCTCTCTCCACACTCATCTAACAAGTATCACTTCAGGGAATCCAAGTGTTCATAAGAACATTAGCTATGGTTTTGCAAATCATAACACATCTAGTTGTGGTTTAAACTGTGGCTGAATGTGAAATTAACTGCAGCATAATACCATTTTGTGGTAGTCAAATATATCTATTACTGCTAAACCCTTAATCCATTAGTGGGTTAAGCGTAATATATATGCCATGTTATTTATAGGGATAATTAATCTCCAGGTCCTTATAGTTTCATCTGATTTTTAATTGGATCCTTATAAAAATTTTTCTTTTTATCAGATCCTTTTACTTTCGTGTGTTTTTAATTAAGTCATTCTATTTTTTTTTCTTTTTATCAGGTCCTTATAGTTTCGCTTATTTTTTAATTAGGTGCTTTGTAGTTTTTGAAAAATTATTTATTAACTTCATTCTTTAAAATTAATTTCATTTTTAAATTAATGATTATATAATTGGACAAAATAATTAATATAATCATTTAGTAATTAATAAATAATCAGAATAATAATTATACTTAAATATAAATTATTTATAATCATATTTTAATTTTAGAAAAATTTATTATTATAATTTGAATTTTATAATTATAAAAATTCGAATTGAAAATAAATAATATATTTGTTTAACTAAAAATTTAAAAGAATATTAACATAAGATTGTCACAATAATTTATTATTTTTAAAATGTTATTATTTGTAAAATAAAGAATAAAAACTACAAGGACCTAATTAAAAACAAAGTAAAACAATAAGGACCTGATAAAAAGAAAAAAAATTATAAGGACTTGATTAAAAATATATGAAAGTATAAGGACCTGATAAAAAGAAAAAAAATTATAGGGACCTGATTAAAAACTAATTGAAACTATAAGGACTTATATATTAATTATTCCTTATTTATAATAAAATTTTAAATATCATACTTGATTTACGAGCTAGGTTGTACACAAATGATTTTGAACTTAAAGAGTCTTTACCAATTGGTTGAAGAAATCCTAAGACATAAAGATTTCCAAATTCATGTGTTATTTTCATTTTACACTTCAAATATTATTATCTAACAAATAATGATAATAATTTAGCAAGTGATAAAATAAACCTTATATGCCAAATATCAACCGTAGCTTTCAAATGCATCATACATGGTTTTGTTTAAAGACAGCATGCCCACGTCAATTCAAATGTGTAGTTTTTTTTTTTTCCTCCAAACTTTTTTATTAAAAAAAAAGGTTTGAAAATTATTTGATGACAACAGGAAAAACAACATCACCATTGGTTTTAATTTTATATATGATATTGATACAAATTGATATTAATATTAATTGATGATTCACATTGATGATGATTGTTAAAATTCTTTTTATCTAAATTATATACTCCTATATATTTAACATAAGATCTGTTTAACTAATTTGATTTAATTAAGAATAAAAAAATTAAACAAGTTCATTAATTATAAGAAATATGACATTTTTTTCTTAAATTACTGTGATCATCTTACTGATTATTCTCTATTCGTAATTGATCATGATTGAAGAATATCAATAAAAGTAATTTTTAAAAAAATTCACAAATAGGTCTTGTAGCGAGGAGCAGAATCTAAATCCTAAAATCTAAATTTCTCCGATTCAATTTTAGATTTTCTATTTCATTCTTTTTTTTTTTTAAAGCTAAACAAACAAGTCCCTTCTGCTAATACCAAATTCAAATTCAGTCAAATTTGAACAAAAATGCCCACTTACATTTCTTTTTCTTCTGAGAGCATCGCCACTTGCAGCAGCTTGAGTCACACCAGACACCAGATCCAACGTCTCCTTCGAATCAGTATGCTCAGTGCTGAGTTCATGTCGTTGAGGCGTCGACCCAGCGAGAGGGCCTTCCTGCCACACATGGACCACTGACTCCGTTCCGCTGGGAAGCATCACCGTAGCGAAGATGATAACCTCATCGTTCACACGCGCCGCGCTCAAACCCGTCACGTTGTAGCTTATGTCTCCCTGGACCAGCTGAGTTTCTGATACGTCGCCGGAGGACCTTATCGGCGATGTATACACCGTCGGGACACCGGTGTCGCCGGATTCAGAGAGCGCCACCAGAGCTTGAGTTCCGGGCATGGCGGTGACGTCGTTGTTGTTAGGGTTGATTCCCCAGGCCACCCACCGGTTCGCTGTTGAACTGATTCCGCCATGCCTGTATGCAATCTCTAGCTTCCCTGTACGATACAATCAGACTATCTCAATTCCATCTCAAAATCTTGAAGAAACTCAGGTCGAAAGAGTGGGATTAGCATCCCGATTTTGACCCTTTGGTTTTACCCGAATTATCTTGACCCGGTCCGATTAACCGTTTGGCGTCCGGACCGGGTCACGCTCCATGTGTTTGGTTCGCCGGCTAATTAAATAAGCACAAAGAAATTTTTTATTCATATAAACTAATGACGTTGTTTTGAATTAAATGAAAAAGAATTAGATGAGTTAAATGTGGAAACTTTCAATTCAAGGAAATAATTAATTACTAATTAATTATTAATATAAGGAAGCAATCATAAGGCTGTATCACTAGTCAAGGGTTGGTTGGATAATTGATGAAAAAAAAAATAGAAAAGACGAGGTCGATATTTAATATTTAATCTTTTATTTTTTTGGGTACAAATCATCTTTTAATTTTTACAACTTAAAACTTTCAATTTTTACAACTTTTAATGATTATAGTGTCCAATTTTCACATTAATTTTCCACTCGATCCCTAAACTAATTATCTCATAGTATAAAGAAATTACAGTTTATCTCCTTAATTACGACACTAAAAGTTAAAAATCATAATACTCTTTTGCTTATAAATATAAAACCCACTTAATAATATAAATTATATTATAAAATATGTTTTATATTTATAATCGGAAAAGTATTTCTCAGACCAAGGCCTCCTTTTTTTCTCTTCCCTCCTCTCTCTCCCCTCTTTTCATCAAAATGTCAACAGAATTTTTTAAAATATTAAATCTCCACCAACGGTGCAGATGAGAAGAAGCGAGTAAGAGGAGGAAAAGTTCAGCAGAGAGTACAGAGAGATATCTTAGGCTTAAAAACTCAAACCAATAGCTGAGAAAAACGAATCAACAACACAAATTAGGAGAGCACCTGAGGGAGAGATTTCTTAGGCTTAAAAGCTAAAACTAATACCTGAGAACTAATTTAACAAAAAGAAATGAATTAACCTTAATAGTATATAATGAATTAAAAAGACAAAATTATCATATATTCAATCCAAAAAATGGAAAATAAATCACCTGAGGATTGATCATAGGACCAGTGAAGGAAGGCGCTCTGGTGAGGAAGGTCACGGCAAGTGGAGAAGTTTCTGTTGGCAGAGAAGGAATAAGAAGAGCAGGTTTGAGCAGAAGAATATGTGAACATCACAGAGCTCACAACACACAACGCTAGCACAAGTCTCATCATCATCGGTAACTTTATGATGAAAACCATATTTAAATTTCTGCAATTAGTTCTTCCTCTCTTCTTCCTCTTCTTCTTCTTCTTCTTCGTTCTTCCTTAAATGCCACGAGACACGATAGATCCCAGTTTCAGGGTTTGGTATGAATATATATATCAATCAAAGAAAGGCAACAAAGATCAGGTCAACTTTGGAGAGTTCTGACCAAACCCCAGAATAAAGCTTAATGTATATATATAATCTCTCTCTCTCTCTCTCTGTCTGTGTGTCTGGTGATTTGGAAGGGAAGGAGCAGGTGTGTATTTTTTATACAAAAGGTTTATTTTTTAAGGATTTGGTGGGTTAGGTGTAGTTTTCAGATATCACTTCTGTAGTTTGATTGATTCCAAAGCATAATCATAATAATAACAACTACATATTACATAGTACATTACCTTTTTTTCCCCTTTAATTTTACTTTAAAAGAGCCTAGATTCTTTTGTTTCTTAAATTTAATACAATTTTACAAAAATTTGACAAAGTTTTAATTGTAAACTTAATTTTTGTATTTAAAATTAGACCAGCTTAGTTTCATAAATCACATAGAATTTGGAAAATATGATTTTGCGGCTTATATTGCATTAATTTTTATTTTTGTTAAACAATCAGAAATTCTTATTTATTTTGAAAAAATATAAATAAGTTCCTGTTATAAATAAAAATGAAATATAAGTAACTTCATCAAAAATTTATAGAAATTTTATGTGATTTACTCTTAATTTCAAAAGTTACTTGTACAAATTTTAGAAATAGATGACAAGTTTGTGGTACAATTTTAGTAAAATTAGATGTGGGATCAATATATCACACATGATGTAAAAATTGAGTCATATTATTAATTACTTATAAATAATTTCACTGCATTGATCTTGATATGGGGATTTTGTGTTTTCTTTTTAGAAAAAATTGTTTACTTTATGGATATCCCTCATCAAAATAAAATAAATTATAGGATCTATGAATTACATAAGTAAATCCCAAAATAAAAAGCTGCATTATTAATTACTGATAAATAATACTTCCTTCAATATTTAATATATAAACTAGATAATTAATTTATAAAAATTAACAAGATTAGTTCAATTTTTTCAAAATATCTTTTTAATTATATATATTGAAAATCACCCAATTGATAGAAAATTTTCTTACCATATGCAATTAATTGGATGAGTTTAAAAAAATTATAAATTTGGAAAAAAAAGAAGTTATATGGGATTTAGTATGTTGCATAGTTTACAAAGTAAAATATATGTAGTTTACTATAATAATGTTAACAACTAGAAGATATATGCATTTAGACGGATATTATAGTTGCCAAGTTTGTTTTTACTTCCTTTGTCCAAAGAAAAAGGACAAAACATTTTCTGTTTACTTTTTCTCACCAACCGATTCATTTGTAGCTGCCTCTTGTCCAAGTTCATCCCTTCACGCGTCAAAATATGTTTTAAAAAAAACACACACACACACACAACCATATATTCATTTTCCTATATGATTTCCAAGTTTGGTGTTTATTAGGTTATAAAACTGTTTTGGTCATTATTGTTTTTATGTTATCATATTTGATACATTAATTTAATAACAATTTTTGGATTGTGCCGGACATACTGTTTATAAAATTAATTAAATCCAAGCAACACGTTCAAGTTTTGCAATTTCTGACCAATTACATCTCAATTTAATAATGTTTTTCCCGTTTTAAATTCTTCCCCTCCCTAATTTAAATATTATCCATTTTTCAACTGATCAATAATCAATTCATGATGTCCAAATCAAGTTAGTTTATGTAAGTAAATTAAATGAAACAACTATTTTAATCATCTGTTTGGAAAAAAAATACTATATACTTGGTTCTTAAGTTTTAGTTTATTTCTTTTTGATCATTTAGTATATTATTTATATATTTTAAAATATATTTTTTATATTTATTTTCTGAGATAATTAATTATTGGTTGATATAATTTTTCGTAAATATTATATATATTTAAATACACACACATATATATATTAGTTCTTCTGTATTTTTCTGAACATTATTTCCAAAACTATTGAAGTTTCATTGTTTTTTATAAGAATCAAAATAAAATAAGAATTAAATAAAGGAATGATATTCATAGTTATTAATAAAAAAATAAATGTTATTTATTTCATTTTCTATACAGACAAAAATAAATTATTCTGAGTCAAATAAATCACAGTCGATGGCCATTTAATATTTTAATTTAATAATAATAATTAATATGAAAATAATAAATACATTAGCTGTCGTTGAACCGTTGCTTCGACATGAAAATATACTATTTCGGCTAGTGTGAACTTTGATACAATTGTTTTTTCCTTTAAAAAAAAAAGTTCAATAATGATTGATGCTTTACCCGTTTTAATTTCGCTACATTTTTTGTCCAATCCAAGGGTCATATTTAGTATAGGTAAAAATGCACTTTTACTCCTTTTATGTAAAATTTTATTTTGATTTCTTAATTTTATAAGATGTCTTTTCATTCCTTTAATTCTAAGAGAGGCTAGCCTAACACTCAAGAAAGAATAACTTAGATGATTATGAAAACTTTGAAAACTTTTCCAAATATTACCTTTGGCCTTTAATATAAAAATTAGTAGAATTATCATTTGATAAAAATTTCATAATAAATATATATTGTTTTTCTTAAAATATTCTTACTAATCATATAAATTAGCTAGAACTACTATTTGATAAAATCTTTAAAATGTATAACTACTACGGAGATCACATTAGGAAAAATAAATAAATATGAGATGGATTGGAGTTTTATATTTAGAAATATCAAATTAGCTATTATATTAAAGACAGAAGATAAAATGAATTATAAAATAGCTGAAGAACTTGAAAGCAGAATATGTGAATCAACCTTTAGAAATAAGAATAGGGAAGACAAAGAAAGCAAAATTTACCATTTACAGTAGGTCACTTGGTCACTGGGCCTTTGTTCAATTCTCAAGATCACACTTTAGTATTTTTAGTTGTTTAACTGAAACCTTGCAAATTCACAAATGTGCTCACTTGCAACTACAATACAGATTGAAGACTCGATAAATATTGTGAGTCTCATAATCCTACTTAAAGGTCCGGCGCCTTCAGTAATTGTTCTCAAAGATTGAAAAAGACTTCCTACAAGGAAATTCTCATAACGAGTTGTAAATAGAGACACTTTTCTTTTGCCAAAATAAAATAGATAATAAACACTAGAAAATATAGTAATAGAGCTTTCAATGCAAATTTTATGAAATAATGAATGTTAATGTAAATTCATGTAAACTCGGTACGTACCTATTTAAGTGTGGTGGTATCTATAATTTTTTTTCAATTAATTAGTCGTTAAAAAGAAGCACATAGCTGTTGCAAAACTCAAAGAAATATTATATTGAAGAGTAAAATATACCGAGTATCCTTCTATTTCATTTCAGTTATAGAAACCCATTCTCTATTTTGAAAAAGTATATAAACCTCTTTTAAAATTAAAATGTATGTTATAAAAATTTCTATCCTATATTTAATATTCTATTTTCATCCATCTAACTGTTAAGTTTGACTTTAAGTTATTTTTGACCAAGTTACCCCCTTTTTAACACAATAATTATTTAGATATTTATATTTTTCAAAAAAATGTTTTTTATAAAATCAAAAAACTAATTCCAGTACTTTTATTTTTAAAAATCTCTAATATGTTATAAAATTTATTAATTTTGATTAAATCATAAATTTTATTTAAATCTTTAAATTTTGTAATTTTAAATTTTTATCATATTCATTAGAAATTATTTACTTTAATTTCTTTTAAATTGTAAAAACATATTCCAAATACATAGTTTTTGTTTATGGTAAAGTTTAAATAACATAAGTTTAAAAAATTTTATAAATTATTTAAATTTATAAATCAAAACTTTTCAGCATATCTTTGTTACAAAAATTTACAAACATATTTAATTAAGTATATATATTTATTAAAAAAATTAGTTAAAATTTTAATCAAGTTTTTTATGTTTGTCTTAATTGAATGAAATTCGTGTAACTCTAAAAATATAATTTACAAGTTTATTAGAACGAGGGGTGAAATAGTAAACAAAATTTATTTTGATATAAATTGAAGTTAAAAATTATATTTTAAAAATCTTTTCAGAATATTCCTAATAGTATTAACTGATTAGATTAAACTGTATGTTTTTAAAATAGAAAAGAGGTGTGTGTAATTGATGCAAATTAGAAGGGTAGTCAGAATATTCTACTCTATATTAAAAAGTGGTTTATGGTCTCTCACAACGTAGTAAATCAATATTTAAATCTCTACTAAGAGATGTATTCATATTTAGTACTCTTCCGGTCCTAAATATAGCATTTTATAGTGTAAATTTAGGACCGAAAGAGTATCTAATAGTGTCTCAAATAATATTACTTTCAATAGAAGAATACTTGTGTTAAGGGGAAAAAAAAAGTGGTTTTCACCAATAGTATTTAGGGGTTTTTGAAATGAATCAAAACCATGGTTTTAAAAGTGTTTTTACTATATACGAAATAAATATATGTAGAAGTTTATCTGATTTGCGGAAAAATGCTTTTCAGAAACACTTCTAATGCTTTCCAAACACCCTCTTAGTGTTTGTCAAAAACTACGTTAATGCTAAGTGCTAACATAGTTTTTTTTTTTTTTTATCCGGAGTTTAATGCTAACATAGTTGACAATTTAATCACGTTACCACAAGTATGAAAGCGTTACAAGTGTGAAAGCAATAAAACTAGGTAATTCGACATGCTTCTTAAGCACTTAAATAAAAATAAAAATTATTAAAGTTTATTTGCATTAAATAATTATAAAATATAATAAATATTGCATATTTTGCTAATGAAACAAATTTCTTTCCTATAGTACAAGTGTACTATATGAACGAATTTGTACTATGCCAAAGAATTTTTTTTCCCCATTAGTTGCACCAAACTGACCCAAAAGCTGAAAACAGCCAAAGAGATAATAATCCGGCGAAATTGCTGTAAAAAAAAAAAACGAACTGATAAAGATGCTTGGTAAAGAATGTAGGGAAAAAATTAGTAAAAGTCTCTGTTTAAAAAGTTTATTAATCAAAATATCTGAATTCGAGTATTGACGCTTTTTATTTTTATATACTGCAAAATACTAATATTTTTTTTGTATATTTAAACATATAATGTTGCCAATTTTTTTCAGACTTTGCAAGCATCTTCAATTTTCTTGAAGACCCCTCCAAGACATTGAAGAAATTTTGCAGAAACGGGAAAATTACTTGAAATTACTTCTTTTTCCTGAAATGAAGTTTATGTGAGTTTGGTCTAAATGATTATTAGGATCAAATCATATCTTCAAATTTAAAGAACAGTTATACATATACTTACAGCTCATCCATCATAAAGTTTAGATGTTTTGGGTTCGAAGACTCACCAAAACCAAAACATGTCTCCAGAATAAGAGTGTTTATGTGACTCACTAGCTTATTATACTTGCCCGAGCCTAGTAAAACAATACCCAGCCTTGCTCAAAAACAATTGGCCCGAAGAAATATTGGTCTTTTCAGGCACGAACACTTGTTGGGGAGGGCCAAACATCAAGCTTATATACCACCCTCTCCATTTGGCGCTGCCCAAAGAATACCTATAATTTTATTTATAAAAATACAATATGCATACGCATTATTATGCTATTATAGTCTTTTAGTTGTCTTATTTTTAATGACTTATAGATTACTTGTTTTAAGAAAAGATATTGTGTTAAGACTTTGTGTTGTGTTTTATTATGAAATTTACGTGAAAATACATTAAGTACTAGTATTTTCATATAATCATATCTAGTTTTAAAATTTACAAGTTGTGAAATTATGGTGTATATTTGATGTTTAAAATATTATTTATTAGATCTTGATTGGAGTTTTCTTTGTTGGCAAAAGAAAAAAGAATTGGAGTTTTCTTCATATATAATATTATGAGCAAGATGTCTCTATTTAAATAAGGAAGTCCATCCTACCCAGTTTGTTTTTACCCCATCTGAAATGATTCAGGCTTTTTATGAGTATGGGCGGACAGTCGGCTGCAAAATGCAACATGTTCATCCCTAAGACAAGGCATCAACAGGAGCTATGCTCTACCCATATACATCCCTTGCTTACAAATCCCATTGATATACATTTATTGCCTACCAATAAAATTCTCATGTTAGACAACTGAATTTTAATTCACAACTTTATAAATTATGCGTTAGCCTCTTGCTAATTATTGGACCAACTCTTATTTGCAATCTGTCACGTTTTTTTTGTTACAAGTCATGGTCTAATCTCCCACGCTGGTGTACGGTCTCTTCGCTCCTCAAGCTTACGTGATCGTACATTGTACGGCCACCGTAATTGACTCTGTGAATCAATAATCTGACCAATGATTCTTAAGCAAAATTTGCTTTAATACTTTAATCATTCAAATCCTAACAAATGGGGAAGTATGTAAATTAAGATAACGGATTGGTTTAACATTTGAATCTTTCCTAAACAATTAAGTCATAAGCAATTCAATAAGAATTAGCCAAAAGAGAGAAAAAAAAAAAGAGAGAATTTTTTTCATTTAGTTATATGGGAGAATGACATATAAAGAAGGTGGAATATAATATTCCAATTTGGAAAGTTAAAGATTTCCAAGGACAGAGAGGGAAGTCCTTTTTCAAATTGAAATTTTAGAATTCAGTAAAATAACAAAAATACCTTTTGTCTTTTTTAATTAATATACATACTATTTCTTGTTATGTATCAGGAAAAGACACGTTGTTAATCTCAAGTTTAGACTTGTTATTTTCCAATAAAAATGTGCTATTTTTAAATAAATTGTTGTCATTTTTAATTAATGTACACGCTATTTCTTGTTATGTATCAGGAAAAGTTTTTTTTTGTTAATATCATATTTATACTTGTTATTTCTCAATTAAGACTTATCATCCCCAGATGAATTGTTGTTGTGGGCTGGAGTCACAATAAAAGAGTCAACTTGTATTTTTGTTTACATTATAAGATTAACAAGTTTTTGATGACCCAATAGTCATCTTTTTTTTTGTTGGCCCAAATGACCAAGGGTAATAGGATCAAATCCCACCCTCACTACTTTCTTGTAATATTCTCATGTGGCCAAAAAAAACTGTAACAAAAAAAATCCACCGGCAACCATCATACTGGTGGCCAGCACAGATGCCCTACGGTAGTGGCTGGCCACCGGCGAGGGTGAGCCTTTAAAAAAAAAAAAAAGACAAAAGACATATTTGCCATTTCACTTAATTTTAAAATTCTAATTTGGGAAGGACTTCTTTCTCTGTCCCTGAAAATCCTTAACTTCTCAAATTAGAATATCATATATTCTCCCTAATTATATTTGACTTGAATATCCCCTCGGCCGGATATTACAAATTTCAAACATTTATATATTCATTTAAAAATTTTAAATTTAGAGAAAAGCATATCATCTATCGACCATCACCAACACAATTTTTGGTTGGACTTTTGTGTAATTTTCAATCTTTCTTCATACGTTTCATTGTTTCTGTATAACTTCTTTTGTTTTTTTAACGTTTTTCTCATTATTTGATCATACTCAAAAGTTAGAAAGATTCAGAAACTTTTAAGGAAAACTTACGTAGATAAAATTATTTTCTTAAATGTCATGAAATTAAATTTTGGATTAATAAAGTTACATTTACAACTACTTTTTTTCCGGGTATTCTAAATTTTAATTTAGCACTTTGAAGTATTTTTCTAATAGCATTTAATATTTTAAAGTAATTTTTGGTGTTATTGTTATCTTGGAAATATTTTTCTTAATAGCAATGAATACCATAAATTTGAGATACTAAGCGTTACTAAAAGACTACTTGAGGTGATAAATGCATCAAAAAAATTTTAGATACTGAATAATATTAAAAAATATTTTAAGAAATTAGATAAATAAAAAATTAACTTAGAATTGCTACTGGGAAAAATACTTTATGTTTCTTGACCATACATTTTTTAAATTTGACGCATAGATATTGGAGAAGGGCTTGTAAATCATCCCAAGATGAAAATATTTTATACAAGTCTCTCTAATATTTCCGAGTCAAACTGAATTACGTCTTGTGTGTTGTTATAGAAGTCAAAACAGAATAGAGAAGAAAAGTAGATAATTAGAGAAAAGAAAAGAATATTTCTTATTTCGTTTAAGGCGCCGAATACATGATATATGCTATCTATTTATAGGCACAACTTTACAACTTTAATAGAATCTACAGATTATATAATAATGTGAAATAATTATGAAATCATGAAGATAAAATAAGATATTAGAAATAATAGGAAAGATATGGATATCCACACATATATCATTATATTCATAACATGTGTTTATTTCCCACAAGTTTTTTGAAAGACTTAGTATAATAATTTAAATTTAGAGAATGTATTAATAATTATTTTATTGCACTGAAGAAATGTTTAGTTAAAAAAGAGACACGGAAATTGTTTATAAAAAGAGAGAGACGGGGAAATCAAAATTCACAATTGAATAAACCGTGCATGTTGATTTTTTTTTAAAATTTTTTTTTTTATCGTTGTGCTGAATACGCAATCAAAATTAGTTACAGGTCAACAACTAATTGGCCCAATGGCAGCACCATCTTCCTCTTCCACGCTTGGATAAAGTGCTGAGTTTAAACTTAATGTGACGTGTTTGTGTACGTTTAATTATATTATATAAAAAAATTAAATTAGTTCAAAGAATTCTGTATCTTGCTTCCAGCCTCTTTTCCTCTGTATCAGAATTAAAAACAATATTACAACATATTTATGTAATCTTTGATCTATAATGATTCATTATCTATAAATCATTCAATTTATAAAAAGGAAAAAAAAAAAGAAAAATTACTCAGAGGCTTCAGATAAGAAAATTAAATATTAACAGGTCTTGATTAATTTCATTTTTCATAAATTTAACTTGTAAATGACGTAATTTGACTTATGAATGTGAAAGTTTGACTTGTAAACATAAACGGTTAAATTTGACTTGTAAATAATGATTTGTAAATATGCCAGTTTAATTTATAAATATTGAATTTTTGTAACCTATATGTATTTAATTTTATTCCTTGGCACTCATACGTAATTTTTTTATAAAAAAAAAACTCTCTAATGTTCACACGTGCCACGTCAAATCCACTCACAATTTTCCAAATGGTTTTTGTCAAATCCATTTCTATAATCATATTTTCCAGTTGCATAAAAAAGTCTAATCTATTCTGAAACCTTCTTCAATATATTAAATGGTAATGAATAATGCCTCTAGAAGGTATACATGGGAAGGTTGTAAATTGTGATATCTTATTAAAGGGGTACATTCTCAAACATATGAGAACGAAAATTGTTCTTAAACAAATATATATACATACATATATATATATATATATATAGAGAGAGAGAGAGAGAGAGATGGATGGACGAACCAGACAACAAAAATTAATATTATCACACCACAAGGCTTGGACAATTCCCAAATTGCTTTCATAAGCTATGGGGACATTATGATACTTTTAAAGACAAATGGCACCATTTTCCCAATTTTTATACCTCTTTTGTTTGGTCAACCTTGTAAGCCTACTCTGTTTATTAGTACTATATTGTTATTAAGATATTGTTTCACCTACTTCACCATCTTCCGGCAATCTAGAAACAACTGTTAGACAATATCTTTTTGGATACTTCTAATAATCTTTATGATTGCAGCAAGTTGAATTGAAGAACCAAAAAAAAAAAAAACCAAAGAGCTAGATATATTAAAAGTTAAAATACCATATATAATTTAACATTATGGTTTTGGCAAAAAATAAAAAACTTCTACCAAAATCTAGATGGGTTTTCAAATGTTTTCTTAATAATAATAGAACATGTTCAAATCTAGAAAGAACAAGCCCCCCCAGAGGAAAATCAAATCAAAGCACAGTCCAAACCTAAAAACAAAATTGAACAATCAGCTGGAGGTGCTTAGTTTAACTAATTTTGAGTAATTTTACACGGTACAAAATGAATATGTGAGATAAACTTTGTTTTGTAAAGTGCACAGATGGCTCCTCTACTGATAATTTGGTCTCAGCCAATGAACTCAGAACCTATGCCAAATATGCCTCGCCAACCATTCAACTCAATGTTTTCACGAGTGGACTGGGCATTGAACTAGCAAACGCACAGATTTAGGTACATTGGTCGAAATTGCAGTTAAAAGAATTTTAATTAACTTAAAATAATTTTAAAATATGTATTAAAAATTAAAACATGTTCTCCATAGAATTATTTATCATCATCTAGCTCCAGCGTTCTTATCTCAGTTAAGATTGATGGATGGGGGTGCTATGACATGTTCTCTTAACATGTTCAAACAGTTAATGCAGAAACACGTTTTGAAACAGAGTTTCCTGTAAGAAACACACAACGTAAGAAATGATTTTGAGAATAAAATTAAGACACCCCTAAGTTATCTAGTACTCTTCACAAGATTCTACAGAATTCAGAATATTTCTATCAAACTTCTACTTATTTCACAAACTGTACTTTGGCTCCAATACCAGAAATAAGAAGCAAAATAAATATAAGTACACACTGTTTATTTACTTATTTTTGGAAGGAAAGAGCCAAAACTGTGGCACCATCATCATTCATCATCGCTAAGGAGAGTCCTCATCGCCTAACTTACCATTCTCATTCTTGTTCTTCCTGTCAAATGGGAATGGTCTGAATCCTTTGGTAAGCAATTCCTCGACCTCCTCGAACTGAAGACCTTTGGTTTCAGGCACTAAGATGTACATAACCACAAGTCCAACCAAGGAGAAGCCAGCAAACAAGAGGAATGTGCCTGAGGTGCCGAGAGCCTCAATCATGCTCAAGAATGATTGGCTCACTATAAGATTTGCAGCCCAGTTTGCAACTGCAGCTATGCCTCCTCCTGCTCCTCTGAATCTCAATGGATATATCTCAGAGTTCAGAACCCAAGGAACGGTTCCCATTCCGGGAGCATATGCCAGGATGTATAATCCTAGGATTAGAACGGCTAGGACACCGATTCTGCTCGGACAGCCCTCGGAAAACCATACTCGGTGCTGTCCACGACATGTTGCTCGAACAGCCTTGTCTGAAGCCAAACATGCCCCCGGCAAGAACTGCATATAGGAAGCCCAGAAAAATGTTACTTGTTGGCTAAGCAAGTGCCCTCCATTCACAAAATGAATGTAGTGAGTGCATTCAGATAGAGAAAAGTAACACAAGAAAATGCCATTGTGAAGACGAATCACGTCACATAAACAGGGGTGGGCCAACTACACTTTTTGTGAAAGGAATGGCATGAAAATACAGTCTGATTGGTTTCAGCATCACAGGAACTTCTGAAGCAATATTTATTTGTCAATTAAGCCATCTATTCTTACGACATAAATTAAGCTACCCGGTGAAATCAGGTAGCACTTATGCATTGTTAAAATATCAGCTGAATCTGGATAAATGGCAAAAGTATAACAAATGAACAATGACTCGTTTTCTTTTAATATGTTATAATGATTATACCCAATTCTTCTATCCCCAAAATTCAAAACAAGAGAAAGGAAAAAGATTTTTACGTATCTCCAACTGCAAAAAACAGATACATCACACAATGATTATGAAGAGATATGAAAGATCTCAAGGTTATTTGAATTTACTTATAATTGGCTGAGCTTCAAAAATTAGTTGTCTAATGGTAAAATTAGCTATATTTTTTTCTGACAGCACTTAGTTTTCTACATTATGAGCTTACTAAAGGGAGAACAGACCAAATACTTTAGATGGGGTAATTTAACTGTGTAATCAAATTGAGTCAAGGATTTCAAATGTACTTAGAAAAGGGTAAAACATATATCAGCAACACGTTGTGTGTGAAGAAGGAAAACAAATAAAACCGTACTTACTTCATTATCTCCATTAGCACAGTAGGCACATTGTACTTTCAAACAAGTCATGCAGTTCCATGAAGTAAAATCTGAGGCCTTTGTATATGCTGAGCATGAAGAGTTCCCTCCAAAGCTGAGGGTGTCCACGTTGCTTATACCAGGAGCATGCTTTGCAGCCTGAAAGAATGTGCCACTTAGAATCACAAGACACACGATGATCCCAATGAGGGACACGAGCATCAATTTTCGCCTCCCAAATCGATCAATCAAAAGCATGCTTATGATGGTGCCAACCACATTCAGCCCAGAAGTGATCAGGGACAGTGCAAGAGCCGTGGAGTTGGAAGCAATACCGGCAAATTGAACAATGGTCGGACTGTAATACATGACTGTGTTGATGCCTACAAACTGCTGAGTCACTTGCACTGCAATGCCAGCGTACAGACCTCTTCGAATTGCCGGGGTAGACCATGCTCTCTTAAATTTTTCTCTGAAACTATTCCCCATTGAGGCTTCCATTTCCTTCTCAGCTCTCACAGATTCTTGCATAGCACTCATCTCATCGTCAATTTCACTAGGGAGGTAAACTTTCTCAAGGATTTGCCTAGCTTCACCTTCTTTTCCCTAATTAAAATGAAAGATTCATGAGAATCTTAACTGTAAATAAAGTTGGTTGTGAATATACACAAAAACACAGTCAAAAAGCTAATTACTTCACAGGGGAGAATCAATCTGGTTAGATTACTTGTGCAGCAAGATATGTTACTCAAAACAGGATTAGACATCTCATATTACTTTGCTCTCTACAATTAACTTCCCTTAGAAAGTCAATATCTTGGCTGCTCTGCTCAACTACACTTAACTTTTTCTTTTTTTTTTTAAAGAAACAACCACAGCTACCTCAGTTGGAAAACTTACTCACTTAAGCACTTATAGAACAGTCAATGCTTCTCAACATGGAACTAGACATGTCATTCTACTTTAGTTTCACATCAATATCTACCAAGAGCTAATTAGTGAGGTTAGAAAACTAACCAAGTCAAAAACTCATGCAATAGCTCATGCTCACGTAGACCAAGCATCTTATACTACCTTAGAGCCCATTTTTTAAAAGCTTTTTCCGTGGAAAAATCACTTATTTTTTGGGCAAAAAAATCTATTTTGAGAACTATTAGCATTAGAATTTGTAAGAAAGTAAAAAGATTTCTAATTCTTTCGAGAAGTTACTTTGAGTAGCTTCTGAGAATAACCTGATGCTGTAGATGAGAGAATGCCATAAAAGTGCGGAGATGCATGGATATACCATAAAATTAAGAAATAAATAGCTTTTATTAATAGTCAATAGAGATGCACAAAGATATCATAAAATTTGAAAGTCATTAATAATAATCAATTTTTTATATTTGTAACTAGACACAAAACAAATTCTGCATTTCGTAAAATTTCTACAAAATAAATCATTTTTTATAAAATGTTTAATCTGTCCAAAAATTACTTATCTTTTAGGCAAGAACACATACAACATATACATATACGTGTGTGTGTGTTTTTTATTAGTTTCATCTATTTACATTTGATATAGTCTGCTTCAGATTTTTTCGCAGGTCGAGTAGTAAATGGAAAGAGGAGTAAGTGAGTGAAGCAAGCTTGCAGAAAAAAGATCATTAGAGAAACAGAACACAATGACCTATTTGCTAAGAATCTTCATAAGAACCAGACATGTATCAGTGTGATTCATTCTCATATTCATGTACGATATCAGAAATAATGCTCAAAAGACAAATAATTAGCAGAGCAGCTGTTAAACAGTTAGCGTTAAAACCTACAGTGAACTTAGTTTAACAGAAATACAGGAAAAATCAGTTAATCCATTACCTCTCTGTAGAGCCATCTTGGTGACTCAGGAAGGAAACACATCAAAATGAACTGAACAAAAGCTGGAACTGCAGCCACTCCAAGCATACCACGCCATGTCCAAGACGTCTGAACCAAATCAAATTGAATGTAAAAAACTTAGCCCTTTAAGCATACAAAGTAGAAATGCTACTGATGTATAATTGTAAATAAATTCAAATATTATAAAGAAGAGGCAAACAGTTGCTAGCCGTTAGTTTGTTAGATAGAGTTTTATGTTGTATCTCTGTTGAGTTTGTTAACTTTGTTAGGTAGTATTTTAGATAGGCTTATGGTGTTATAAATAGATATGACCAGGGTACCCATTGTACAGATTTGATTTCAGAATTATTCAGTGCACTATTCAGTTTCTAAACCCGCCTTCTCTCTGTCTTCCTCTCTGTTCTTTCTCAGATCATTTCTCCTTTATCTCTCGTCCTAAATTCTACCTTTCTCTTCTCTGAATCTTTCTTCTATCTCTCTTTTTGTATTTCTATTCTATCAGTGGTATCAGAGCCACCGGTTCTTGGCCACCCACTGCAATTCTGTTAATACCAAAATGGTGTTCACAATGTCCACCCAGCCCCAAGGATTGCTGCACCACCGAGAAGGTTTGGCTAGCTAGTTCACCAAGATGCACTTGCCAAGATTTTCAAGATATGAGGTGGGAGTCTTGAGGAACCGTCTCAGCCCTGTTTCTGAGACGCCTCTAGATAACTTGCTGCGTCTTCGACAACGAGAATCTTTGGCTGAATTTAATGCAGAATTTGATCTGGTCTCTAGTAAGACCAACTTGTCTGAAGCGTTTCTTGTAGAAGCATATGTCTCTGCGTTGAAAGACGATATCATTGACTCAGTTCGCATGTTTAACCCCCGTAGTATGCTTGAAGCCCGACGCTTGGCCAGGTTGCAGGAGATATCTTTGCAGAGGCGGAACAAGAAGACGCCTTTGCTAATCAAGAATGAGTCTCACATACAAGAATGCGTCACCTTTCCTCCCAAGAACTCGAATGCTGGGCAAGAATCTGCTGGTGAACAAGAGAATAGTTTTGAGCACGTTTTTAAATATGGTTCTCCGTTTGCGCCACTGTTTTCAGAGCCACTGTCGCTGTCAAAGCTGAAGGAGTGCCTATCGTCGTCATTGCCTTCTGCCCCTGTTGATGGAAGCGACGATTGTACTGTGGTTCACCACAGACTAGTCCCCCAAGATTCTTTTGCTGCCCATTTGGGTTCTATTCGCTGTCCAAGATTTGATTTTCAGTCCCAGAACAATTCGAACTGTACACTCCTGCAAGTCAAGGCTGGTAGCTGTGTTTCGAAAAAGAATACAGAAGTTGCTTATAAAGCTCGAACACTTGCAGAACCATTGGGCTGCACATGGCTGAGTAAAGTACAGTTTAAAACTTCACACTCACAGATAGCAGTAAGACGGAAAAAGAAAGGTGTAATGGGCATTGGGAAAATCTTTATCTCTCAAACAAAGAGCTCAACAGCATTGCTGCCTTGTATCCACTGGTCAATTAGTAGGACCTTAATCTGCCATCAACTTCCTACCCTGTGCGTGAATCTGACATGGTTCAAAGGGTGTCTGATTAAAATGCTTACGGGATCTAGTTTAGTACAATATATGATGTATTTGGTTCTGGTTTTGGACAATATCCAGTGGGCCATAACTTGATCTTGGGTTAGGTGGGAAGAAGTACAAGGAAGTAAAGCTACTTCACATGGTGGGACCCTCAGTACCCGTTAGCAGTGAACAGCCTTATACTCACTGGCTATTACACGGCTGCAATGGATTAAGACTATATAGGCCTCAGTCCACGAATGCCAAGGCAGTGATTCCATCAATGCCTTGAGCGAAATTTCTCCAGATTTTTCCAATGTTAGTTCATGCCTTGTTTTTTGCAGTTCCAGATCCTTGAGGGCAAGGATCTTTTTGGGAAGGGGGTATTGATGTATAATTGTAAATAAATTCAAATATTATAAAGAAGAGGCAAACAGTTGCTAGCCGTTAGTTTGTTAGATAGAGTTTTATGTTGTATCTCTGTTGAGTTTGTTAACTTTGTTAGGTAGTATTTTAGATAGGCTTATGGTGTTATAAATAGATATGACCAGGGTACCCATTGTACAGATTTGATTTCAGAATTATTCAGTGCACTATTCAGTTTCTAAACCCGCCTTCTCTTTGTCTTCCTCTCTGTTCTTTTTCAGATCATTTCTCCTCTTTCTCTCGTCCTAAATTCTACTTTTCTCTTCTCTGAATCTTTCTTCTATCTCTCTTTTTCTATTTCTATTCTATCAGCTACATATTACTCCCTCTGTTCCTTTTAAGAGACAACAAACTAAATTACGTCAACATGTTAGTTGAAATCAGTTAGAGATAATAAATATATAAAAAAAAATGTAACATTTTTGCCAAAAATACCCTCATTTATACGGAAGAGAGAGATTATGTGGTGGAGAGAGAATGTATTGGAATTAAATACAATGATATGAATAATATGAGTAATCAAATAGGAGATAAAGTGGAAAATTAACAAACAAAATTTGAGACATCTTATATGTCATACTTCACAATTTTCCCTTATGAAAAGGAACGGTGGGAGTACTATAGACTGACATCTACAAGTCATGTATTATTATATAACATCTTAAAGTATCATGTGACAATAACGTGAACCAAAGATTAGTAGTAACTTATATGTAACATTTTAGTATTTTGTGATAATGTAACAAAGTTATGTGCTACATTTTAAAGTTAGTATATTGAAGCACACCTTAGTGAAAGCCAAGTTGATGAGGTAAGAGAGGAACTGGCCCCCAGTGATGAGGAAACCATTGATGCAAACTAGAGCTCCTCTGATCTTAGCAGGAGAAGCTTCAGAGATGTACAAGGGAGCATTCATGGAAGCCATTCCGACGCCCAAACCGACAAAGATTCGGCCGAGAATGATGACCCATGGAGCTGGAGCAACTGCCATGACAACAGCTCCCACAATGAACAAAACATCAGCAATCAAAATTGATTTCTTTCTCCCCAACTTGTCTGTCATCCATCCTCCTAGTGCAGCACCAATTATAGCTGCTGCTACAGCCATACTCACAATGTTTTCCTGCATTTCAGTATATGACTATCATCAGTATGGATAAAGAAGGGCAAAATCTTTAAAGAAGTTTGTATGGACTTTTGATTCAAATATTGAAATAACAGTACTAAGGAATTTTGATTTTATAAAATATATTGATTGATGATTAGGTCCTTGAAAGATACATCTTATTGCAAACTGAATTTTCAACATATTCTTATTCACGAGTGAGTGAGTTGTTTAAACCCTGTAACTGGCAATCTGTTAGTCTTGTTAGCATCAAATTATTCAATTTCTTTTTGTTTGTAGAAGAGACTTCTGTGAGTTATAAAAAGAAAGAAACATAATTCTAATGATTTGAAAAGAAATATGTACAATTTACTCCTTTGTTGAAAAAACAAAAGGGGGTTTAATCCCAGAAGTGAAGCATAAGAAAGAATGTTTTATGTGCATAAAAAGAAGTACTCTGTGTTTCATAAAACAATACGAACAAGCTTGGCCATGTGCTATATTGACAATGAAACTTTTGTAGCATAACAATCCGTGCAAAAATCGTAAATAATTAAATTTCTATAATAAATTCATTAATAACTAATAATTTCAGTTTTTTTAGATAAATAAGAGCTTGGGTAAGTTGGGTGCCAAGATTCATTAGGCTAAGGCTTGTCTTTAAGCACAAAGAGAACTTACAGAGATATTAACAAATTGCCAGAATCTTTACATTGACAATAGGTTTTAGTCAAGTAAGGAATTTAAACTCCAAATTTTATGAGTTATGAGCTAAATCTTTATCAACTAGACTCTAGATTTTCAATTATTATTTCTAAGAATTTAAACTCAATAAAAGGTATATTTCTTCTTCAATGGACAAAATCGTGTTCAAGAATATTTGAAATTGTAACAGTTATTACCACGTTTTAGAAACTTATTATAAAAATTGAAGAAGAAACCATAAATATTAAATGAAATTATAATTTGAAAATATGTCTATTATTTTTTAATTTCTGAAAATTTTGAAGTAAATTTTTAAAACTCAAAATTTTCTTTACTCTTGAAAATTAATAATTCTAATTTTTAAAATATTTTTAAAAAATTTTTTTATCATATATATACCAATATCTTAATATAATTTATTTGGTAAATATAGATGATTCTTAACACACAAGAAGAGCAATGAAATATGTATAATTTGTAGCAAATTAGATCTCAGACCTATTGTGGATGGATTCTAAGCTACTTTTATGGTCTCATTTATAAGGTAGAGAAAAAAAAAACTTTTTTGTCCTATTTATAAAGCACTAAGAGAAATTTTTGACATATATTGTGTTGGTTTTGTTTACATGAGAAATAATATATATATTAAATATAAATAAAGTTAAAAAATTGTTAAATTTTAAATAAAAATTAATAAAATTTAAAATTTGACTTAATGTGTGTGAAACCCGTTAAAAATGACTTATAAAAAAAAAACAAGAAGCTGGTCTGTGAATATCCATATTATTAATGATCAGTGATCCATATTGATTTATATATTTTATAATTATTTAAGAGCAGCTTTGTCCATCAGCATACCTGCTCCCCTGCTGGGGACCGCAGTTAACCGAAAAAACCAAAGGGAAAAGAAAACGCTGAGATGCTTCGAAAGTAACCTTACAATCAACAATCACCTGAAAGTACATGAAATCACACTTGTTTTCTTCTCCCCGTGAAATTTCAATTTTTCATATTTTTGTCTCTTTCTTTCAAAGTTTTAATAATAATAATAATAAGAACAACAACAACAACAACAATAATTTTTTTTAAAAAACTCTGAATTGGGATTCCAATATTTAGAAGGTGGAAAGGAGAAGAAGGAGGAGTAGCGACCTGAAGCCATGTTTTCTTGTCAACTTCCTGGAAGTCCTCACGAATGTAGAGCAAAGCTCCAGAAATCACACCTACATTTTGCAGAAACCAGAATCACAAACAAAGAATTAATAAATAAGGCATAAAACAATTCGATTCATGCGTTCATGCAAGTGAAAACTCTGCACAATTGAAGCAATGGGCATTAAAAAGAGCTAGGTTTCCCCTTTAAGCATCATGCCTCAGTTCCAGTTTAGAAGAGAGTTCAATGTGACTTGAGAAAGCCATAAAGAAACCGAACTTTGTTCGAAACAGTCGGAATTATTAAATTTTGAATCTGGAGAACATTCGGTTTGCCTCAGAGAGAGAAAAGGAGAGAAGGAGAGGGGAATTGAAGTACGCATACCTGTGTCGTAGCCGAAGAGAAGGCCTCCGATTCCGGCGGAAAGGGCGAGGCGCATGATGAACGGGGAAGCAATGGATCGCCGGAAGCATTCGGTGAACGCCGTCTTGTCGGCACCGCCGTGACCTCCTTCCATTTTCTTCTTCTTCCTCTTCCGATCGATTCCCTCTCACTCACTGTGTTGTGTTTTCAGTTTTCAGTATTCAGGAACCTAGAGATTTGAATTTCACTACTCTTTTTCTATTCTCTCCCTCTGCGCTCTCGAATCCCGACATGAAACGCCTTTTGTTCTTTTGCTCCAATTTTTACCGCTTCTTTTTCAACCAGATATTCGCAAAATATGGAGAAGCTCGTCAACTAAACGACCTTTTTTTCTGCCCTATCTCAATTTTTTAATTATATTAAATATTAATTATGTTATTAATTTGACCCTTTGAAATTAGGCTTACCATAATACCATCTATCACGATGCTTTAACTCATTCAAAAGCCGTTTGAATCAAATTTTGAGGGTAGGCATCACTATTGCTCATTTATTGTACTATCTATTATTTTTAATATAAAATTTACTTAACTAATTTAAATTGATTAAAAAAATAAAATAACCTAGTTAACTTAACATATATAATATTAAGCCATATATCAATATAAATTTATGTAAATTAATTTGTGAAAAAAGATAAATATAGTTAGGAACCAAAAAGGATTGAGATCATGACCAAATCTATCTTCACAACTAGCTTTTAATTATACTAAGGATAAGAGAGAATATTATTTTAAGTGTTTAATTTCAATTGATTATAAATTTTTATTATAATATAATATACAGAATAGTTAAGTTAAATTTCTTATATCCCTCATCTCATGTTTTTCAATCAACTGTGATCATGTGTCCTATTTTTATGTGATTAAAGAACTTAAGTATAACTTGATATATAAGTATTGTCATATAATATATTAATGATATTTTTCTTGCTGTTATTCCAATTTTTTATTTAATTTCAATAGTATTAATAAATATTTATATATGGTTGCCAAGTAAGAAAGTACTTGGTGTTATGTAAAGTTGTGTTATTTATTATAAATTGTATATTTTATAATTCATTTTTTAGTATATTTTTTAATAAGCGCAACTATTCTTCTATTAAAATTTGAAGGCAAAATTATCAACTGGACTTGTTGAATGTAAAAGACTTGACGTAGTGAGGATGAGTGAGAAAGCTAGTGAGAGAAAGGGTGAGCCGGGAATTCGATCGTTCGGAACTGGGAACTCTCCTAATGTGGGGGAGGACTCATCACAGGAAGAGGATGAACTATTCAGAAGAAATATTAAGAGGATGGATGGTGATATAGCTATGTCGGATTGTGAAGGATTACCAAACGATGGTAGACAAAGGACTGGGGGAGACAATGGAATGGAGAACCCTGTAAGTCAGAATGAGAGCATCAAAAATGCAGAGGAAATGCCTGCTAGGATACAAACGACTCGAAGCCAAATCTCCTATAAAACCAAGCTTACTGGTCAGGAAGAGAAGGCCTTTGAGCAGGATTTTGAGGAGCAAATGAGAGAATGGCTCAAGGAGGAAGAGGAGTGTGCCCCGGAGCTAACTGCAGAACAGAGGATACTGTTCGAACAGCTCCCTAAGCTAAATATGCCAAATGACCGGCTTAAGGAGCTCTGCCTGCCTTGGAAGGACGCATTGATAATCACCCTGCTTGGCAGGAGGACAAATCTAAATATGATGAAGGATCGAATCGGGTGGCTGCTCAAGAGTGGGAATTTTGAAATCATTGATTTGCCAAACAACTATTATGTTTTCAAATCACAGGATAAAGCTTTATGCAAGAAGCTGTTATTCGACGAACCATGGATAATCCAAGGACACTACCTGGCGATACAGAGGTGGAGCCCAAATTTCAATCCGTATTGCAACAGAGTGAAAAAACTAGCAGTATGGATAAGAGTGCCCACTCTCCCAATGCATTGCTATTCAGAGGAATGCATGTTAGAACTGGGAAACTTAATTGGAAGAGCTCTCAAAGTGGATCTTAATACGCTAGCTCACTGTAGCAACAGAACCACAGCCGTCGAGAGGGGGAAGTTTGCTCGTGTAAGTGTAGAGATTGACCTCAACAAAAAACTTCAATCAAAGTTCGTGCTCCGGAAAACGATCTATACAGTTGAGTACGAAGGCCTGGAAGTCATTTGTTTCAAGTGCGGAACCTATGGCCATAATCAAGACTTATGTCCGTTCAACCCCAGTAACTTGCATACCTCGCCGGAAACGCCCAGTCCGGCGGTGCCCTGTTCTGGTCAGACAGACACTAGGGAAGGGAAGAGGACACCTGTCAGCGTCCCAGGCGTCTCGGTTGAAGAGTTGTACGGTTCCTGGATGCAAGCAAAAAAGACGTTCAGGCAAAGACCAAAAGGGGATATGGGGAAGAAGCAAATGCCGATGCACAATGTAGGGAATAGACCCATAGGCAAAGAAAAAATAGTAGGCCATGGCACCAGATTTGATGTTTTGCAGGATATGGAAACCCCTGCTCCTGCTGGGGGGAGAAAAGAGGCTAGCATGAAACGGGCACCTGCCACCGAATGGAGGAAAAAAGCAGAGCAGAATCAACATGCCCCTGAGAAGTCCAAATCTGGAGGCAGCGGTCAAAAGGAAGGGGAAGGCCAGGAGGAGAGTAGCAAACGAAGGGGCAAACAAAGAGCAGACAATGACGGCGCCTCTGAAAAGAGATGTGACGTAGAAGACAATGGGGATGGCACTATAAGAATGGACCTGGAAGACACTAGGGGAAGTACTTTTGGGCTAGGGCCGAAAGTTAGCCACAAGCTCAATGAAAAAAGGAAGGTGGGAGGCCTTAAAAGGAGTATCACCACTAGGCCCAAAGTTACATCCCCAATAATGAAAAAGAAGCAGGCTGGTAGAGATCTTCAAGTGATTATTGGATCCATCTTAAATAAAGGGGCCCTGGACTTTGGATCAGATAAATCAAACGAACAACAGGTCACTGGACATAAAGGGCAATCTGAGCCTAGTACTGGGGGAGTCTCACTGGGGGGAAGCGCGCATACAATTAATACGGAACAGCTAGGAATTAATCTATGGAACCCACCCGATCACTCTAAGCACAGCGAGGAAGGTGCGTGTGAGCGGGAAACCCAGGAGTTAAATGATCAGTGGTTTGAAACCAACGATGAGGTGCGGGAAGAAGCCTTAGGAGAAGATGTAGCTGTAGTACCAGTGGACATGAACACCCACTGCTGATCGGTGATCCTTTGTTCTCTCCCTCTTTGTGTTTTATCATGTATTTAATTTCATGGAATTGCAGAGGCGCAGCCTCAAAACTCTTTCCTCGTAGACTTAGAGATCTCCTTAAAGGGAGAAAGGTTGATATTTTAATTTTGCTCGAAACGAGAGTCAGTGGTACGAAAGCTGATCGCATTATGAGGACTCTGGGTTTCAGTAATTGGATTCGAGTGGAAGCGACAGGATATGCTGGGGGGATTTGGCTTCTTTGGAACGACTCTGAAATCTCTATTCACCACGAGCTTGCAACCACTCAATTGCTTCATGTCCAGGTCTCTCTCCAGAATTCAGATTTCTCATTCTGGTTGTCCTGTGTGTATGCTGAACCTTCATGTCTATTGAGAACACAATTGTGGAATGATCTGGGCCAAATTGGGAACTCCATGTCTGAACCTTGGCTTGTTATTGGTGATTTCAATGCCTATCTTTCGTGTAATGATAAACGTGGTAGTAGATGTCTCAATACGCAGTCCATGAGAAGTTTTAGCTCTTGTATCGAACAGTCACACCTGATTGAAGTTGATTGTGTGGGTGATCGTTTCACTTGGGAAAGGAATACTCTGAAAGAAAGAATTGACTGGGCTTTCACTAATGACTTGTGGTTTCAAAAATACCCCCTTACCAAAGTGCATCATCTGAATAAGTTTGGATCGGATCATAGACCGCTGTATGTTAATACTAGTCAGGGGCGACAGATCAGACAGAAACCCCCTTTGTTCAGGTGTCAGGCGGCTTGGTTCCTAGAGGAAGAATTTATTGATATTGTCAGTCGGAATTGGCAGGAAGGTAGTTGGGAAGATAAAATCAAGGCCTTTACTCATGATGCTGCGGTTTGGAATAAGGAGAGAGTGGGCAATATTCTATCTCGAAAGCAAAAACTACTGAGGAGGATCGATGGAATAGAGAAAGCTAGGAGTAGACGAGACAACCAATACCTTGTTCAAGCAGAGAAAGAGATTTGGAAGGAGTATAACAAAGTTCTAGCACAAGAGGAGCTCCTCTGGTTTCAAAAATCAAGATGTAGCTGGCTGAAGTGGGGAGACAGAAACAGCAATTATTTTCATGCATCTGCTTTAGTACGTAGAAGACGCAATCGAGTAGAAGGTCTTAAAAACAACAGTGGGGAGTGGATTTTTGACCAAAAGGAGCTGAAACGGATGACACAAGCCTATTATGAGGATTTGTTTCAAAGTAATGGAAGTAATCCTACCCCTCTTCGAACTAGACATGGCTTCCCTGGCCTTTCTGAGGGAGATAAATTTCTTCTGTCCTCACGAGTTAGCAATGAAGAAATTAAAGCAGCAGCACTGTCTTTAGGAGCTTTCAAGGCCCCTGGACCAGATGGTATTCAGGCTATTTTTTACCATGAGTATTGGCATATTATTGGTGATTCAGTGTGTGAGTGTGTGAGATGGTGAAAGAAATTTTTGAAGATCCGTCCAAGGTCAGGGGGCTCAACAGCACAAACTTGGTACTCATTCCCAAAGTCGACCACCCGGAGGAACTTAGGGATTTTCGTCCAATATCTCTTTGCAACGTTAGTTATAAGATTATCTCAAAGATCATCAGTACTAGATTGAAGGCAATCATGAGCAAAGCTGTGGGGCAACACCAATGTAGCTTTATAGCGGGTAGACAGAGCAGCGATAACATTATAATTGCCCAAGAGATTGTTCATTCGATGAGGGTGAAGAAAGGACGCAAAGGTTGGGTAGCTATTCAGGTTGATCTTGAGAAAGCTTATGATCGGCTGGAATGGTCTTTCATTAAGGATACCCTAAATGCTGTAGGAATCTGTGGGAAGATCTGTGACACCATTATGGCCTGTATTACTAGCTCATCCTTCCAAGTTTTATGGAATGGAGAGGAGACAGACAGTTTTGCCCCGACAAGAGCAATTCGTCAAGGAGACCCGATTTCCCCTTATATCTTCACGTTATGTATTGAGAGACTCAATCATCTCATTATGGATGCGGTGGATGATGGCTCTTGGACCCCGATATGTGTGAATCGATTGGCTCCCAAGATATCCCATTTATTTTTCGCAGATGATCTTTTCCTCTTTGGAGAAGCTTCAGGGAGTCAAATAGAATCCATGATGGACTGCCTTACTGCATTTTGTTCTGTTTCTGGCCAGAAAATGAACAAGACAAAGACCAAGATGTATGCCTCACGGAATGTGCATTATAATAGAGCCGTTGAACTGAGCAGGAGAATGGGGGTGGGACTCACTGGAGACCTAGGGAAGTATCTAGGTATTCCTCTCATTCATGGGAGAGCTTCGTATAACATCTTTGCTCCTCTGGTTGAAAGAACCCAAAGAAGGCTCTCGGGATGGAAACAAAAATACCTCAACTTAGCAGGTAGAACCGTTTTGATTAAGGCTGTTCTATCCGCTCTCCCCTCTTATCATATGCAGACAAGGCTATTACCGAAGGGTCTTATAGCTAAGTTAGAGCAGAAGAGCAGGAGCTTCTTGTGGGGTGAGAATGAAGGGGAAAGGAAACTGCATCTGATATCTTGGGAACAAATTCTACATGATAAGAAGGAGGGAGGCTTGGGAATACGGAATTTAAGAAAGCAGAATGAGGCGTATTTGATGAAACTTTGCTGGCATCTACTCAACAAAAAGGACACTCTCTGGGTGAAACTCCTAAGGTCTAAATACCAGTGTGGAAATGCTGACATGCCTGAAGTGAGGAAACATCGTAATTCGTCCCTAACTTGGAGGGGAATTTGCGAAGTCTGGAAAAATTTCAAGAAAGGTGTAGGGAGAAAGATAGGCAACGGACACAATGCATCTTTTTGGCTTGATAACTGGTCTGTGATTAACATTCCCCTCATTGAAATTGTTCCGGGTTTGGAAGTGCTGATTGATGAAGAGGAAAAAGTGATTGATTATGTGGATGCGAATGGAGAATGGGACAGACGAAAGCTTCTTCATTGGTTTCATCCCCACATTGTCGAGCGTATCTCCCGTGCCCACCCACCCCGTGAGGAGAGAGGAGAGGATACCTATTTTTGGAAACCATCCACGGATGGTGTTTTCACTATAAAATCTGCGTACTCCTTTCTTTGTGCAGGTACCAAACAACAAGTGGATAGCATTTGGAAGCGCCTGTGGAGATGGAGAGTCCCAGAGAAAATTAAATCCTTTATGTGGCTAATCTGCCATGACAGAGCACATACTGGACAGCTGAGGAAGGAAAGAGGCATCCAAGAGGAAGCAGCATGCCCATTCGGTTGCACTCAGATGGAAGACTCGATGCACTTACTACGGGACTGTGTGAATGCCAGAGAGAGATGGAAGTCAGTAGTCAGCCTTCCAAATTGGAATACGTTCATGTCCAAACGAGGTACGGACTGGATCTCATGGAACTTAGCTACTGAAGCAGGAACGGACCAGACAAAAAAGATACCTTGGGCTACTTTGTTTGGGTATGTGTGTTGGGATATCTGGGTGGCAAGATGCAATCGTTTGTTCAATACATATCCGGACGAGGCCCACTATTCTGGAACAACTAGTTTCTTTAGAGCTTGTTTAGACCAAGACCTAGCTAAGCAAGGGAGTTTCTATCACCACCACCGGATCTCAGAAAGGCAAACGAATGATCAGAATCAAGGCTGGAGCAGGATTGAAGTCGATGGTTCGGTCTTATATGATGGGAGCAGCGGATGTGGTGGAATCCTTAGGGATTCGCTGAATAATTGGGTATGTGGCTTCAGTTGTAAACTCATCAATGTTCCACCGACAATCGCAGAAGTCCTTGGTATCATCCATGGGCTCAACCTTTGTTGGAACAGGAATCTGAGGAAAATTGTTATTATATCAGATAGTGTACAGGCTATCAACCTTGTCATGAGAGGTTGTGACAATCACCATCCCTTCAAAGATGTTATTGACGATGCACGGCTCAGCTTGAATAGAAATTGGCAGGTCATCTTTCAGCACGCTTATCGGGATGAAAATTGGACAGCAGATTACTTTGCCAAGTGCTCTCATAACCTAGTTCACTCCTTTTGGATCCTTGATCACCCTCCTCCTTTTTACCAAGAGGCGGAAGGTGATGAGGGAGATTAGTTTTTTGCTTGTGTTGTTTTCTTTTGCTTAGTTTCTGTTGGTAGTTTGTTCTCTGTCGGTTCCAGCTGTTATTCAAAAAAAAAAAAAAATTTGAAGGCAATCCTATAATTTTTTTTAGTACAATTAAAAAAATTAATTTGAGAATAGTGACAAGCATATGAACTTTGGCAAGAAAAGTCCAACTTGAGTTTACGAGTTGAATGACCGCCAGGGGCTGGATATTATTTCATGAATTTTATAAAGTAATAGAGAAAATTAAGAACAATAATACTGACATGCAACTCTTCCTGCATAAATATTTTTAGTGTGATTTATTTTGACAAAACAGTTACAAATCCTAAAACTGTTAATAAAAGAAATGACAATATTAGATCTTAACACTTAAATATTGATAAAACATTCTCAAATTCTGTCATGTTAAATTTAATTTTAAAACAGTCATGGATTATTATTTAATACTAACAATTTCAAGGTTAAAAAACTAAAAATATAATACTTTTAAAAGTTAAGTGACTAAACTAAAATTTTATATAAATTAAAAGATTAAATATGTGTTGACAAAAAAAATAAATATATACTTTACCCTAGAAAAATCCTCTAAGACTGAAATTTATAAATTTATCTCTAATATAAAATTTTAAAGGAAGTTAAGCAAGTTATAATTTATGAACATGATATATTTCATACCTTTATTTATCTCTTTTCATAAACTTATCCACTGTATTTTACATGTCCACATGATCTTATGGGAATTTTGAATCAATTATATATAATTATAATTATTATTCCATCTATAATTCCATGGTTATCCAGAGATTAAGTTGCTGACACGATGGAACGCATTCAATGGTCGACGTTCCTCATCGGCGTTATCATTATGATGTAGAAAACTTTTGTTAAAAATGACCGATTAAACTTCATCATTCAAATATTGTCAATAAATTTTTTTAACCAAATATAAAATCAACAAAAAGTCACATATCTATATGATGTTATATAAGAAAAATTAATTCACAAATCTCTATAATTTCATCTTATTTTTAATTACGTTTCAATAGTTTTATTCTTTTCTTTTTATCAATTTCTTGTAATTTTACTTTATTTTTAATCAAATCCTTGGAACTTTAGGGGACTGATTAAAGGGGAAAAGAACTACAAAATATGATTAAAAATAAACCAAATCTACAAGAACCTGATAAAAAGAAAAAAAATATATAATGACTTTGATTAAAAGTCAGATGAAAGTATAAAAATCTTATGAAAAACTTACAAGAATCTAATTAGCAACCTGTACATTAATTATTCCTATCAATACACTAAACACATGCAATATCATAATTTGGTATTCATAATAAAACATAAAGTTTAAAAATTATTAAAAAATACAGATATAAGTTATTCATATTTTAGATGATTAAGCTTTTTTTCCCCTCTATAAATATGATTGATAAGTTGAATTTTGTTTGTCAAGGATAAGCCGTGGGATCACCTCCACCTCATTGTCTGTTTCAGTAATCGCTGACAGTTTTCAGTTTCTACTCAACGGTGGCAATGTCAGAATAACATGCGGCATCCAATTCCAAAATCTGTTTCACCAGTTTCTATTAATACTACCAATTGAAAGGTAGAGAAAATGACAAAAAAAAACTTAAAATTATAAAATTTTAAATCAGGTTTGGTAACAACATATTATTTGTTGATAATACTAAATTTGTAAATAATAATAAATTTTTGTTGACATTCTTTATTTAATATTTGGTAATTTACACTTTCTTTTTTTGATCATTTTTTCTATAAGATATCTCTAACAACCTTATCAAAATAAAAAGTGAAATCATAGGTGAAAAATCACATTTAGATTTGAGCTCATCACTTCATGCTTTCAAAAAATGGTATTTTGTGTATTTTCTGGATCATATTATCAAATATCTGAGCAATCAATTAGCTTATATTTTTGGAAGTGTAATTAAGAGAAATGTTTGATGTCAATTAAGCTATAAGATTCCAACCATTTAAATTTGATTAATTTTGACTCATATAATTTAAATAAGTTTTAAAAAATCGATTTAATAGTAGTTCAATCTCAAAATATTTTCTTTTGTAAATATTAATTCAGATAATTTTAAATATAAAAGTCTTAATTACAAATCAGACAATTAAATATTACAGGGAACACCTGAAAATTCACAAGTGAGACTCCCAAGTTCACAATTACTTTTCCGATTCATAATATAAATCATTTTTTTGAAGAATGGCATGGTCTAAAATACAAGTCACTTTTAGAAAGTAATTAATGTTTATTTATTAATTTTGTTCCTACAATTAATATTTAAATAGACTCCTTATCCTTTCACAACCTAATTTAATATGAGTAAAGTTGGAAAAAATTTAATTTGAGACCGATTCGATGAGTTAACTATTATTTATTAATTTTGATGAATTAATTAAAGTGATTTATATTGTAGATACGATTGAGTATTTGAATTATCTATATTTGTTACTAAAATAAAAAAAAAATTATTCTCCATAATCACTATGTTCAAGAAAAAAGAAATCATAAGTTTAAAAAAAATTCTGAAAGCAAACCATCGTGATTGAATTTTGAGGATACCATGGCCTTGTTTGAGTTCTTGTGTTTTTTCTTTTTTAACAGAATTTTTTGATTTCTTGTGTTGAAAACCATTTTTTTGTTTATAAAAACAAAAAAATTAAAAAAAATTGATTCACGTTTAACTTTTAATTAATTATTCTGTAAACATAAAAAAATATAAATTTTTTAAATAAAAAACACAAGACAATTTTTACATTTTTTTTTTTTTTCTATTTTGTTATTTTTTCCAATTCATTCTTTCAGTTGCGGTTGTGTTTTTTCTTTTTTTGTGGTTGTTATTTTTCTTAGCTCTGCATCCATCTTGCTGTATATTATTTTACACTGCGTCTCCCCCTTGCTTTTTAAAAAAAAACTAGTTCAGCACCCGTGCAATGCACGGGTTGAATTCACCATCCGTTTAGGTTTTCTCTGTGTTATCTTTGGTCCTATCTCACATTTTTTTGCACGATGATCCTTCTTCTACAGCGCCATGGGGTCCCCTCTGTGGGTAGTGAGATTTTCATTTATGATTTGGTTTTTTTCCCTCCACCGGTCATTGTGAATTTGATTGCCTCTTCGAAGGCTATAAATATGATTGCGATTTGAGTCATTTTTTTCAAACTCAAAAGACCAAGGCATGCGAGTTGCAAGGTGGCAAAACCAAGAAGCCTCTCTCCCATCCCTTTCCTTCGGCACAGTATGCTCCAATACTAGATTTTCAAACATGTTTTGAAAATAATTTGGAGCTTATTCCACTTTTTTGTGGCACTCGTTATCACTATAATGGTATAATGGCTTTATTTTTAGTAAGAACGGGTATGTACATAAATAGTACATGAACTAAGTTTTTGCGTGGATCCAAAAAATTCTCCAAGTCCAACTCCAACCTACAACTACAAGCTACCAAATTTTAGACCTCTACTTGCTCTTATTTAGAACCACAAAACTCATTATACCATTCAAATCTCTAATATGTTCAATTGTGGAAGCAAAAAAACTGATAGCTATCCATACAGGGCTAGAAGTTGGTAAATGGATTTTTACAATACCGTTATCTACTCTAACTCTGATTCTTTTTTTTTTTTTTAATATTACAAAGGCAAACCTAGAGCTTGAGATAGTTCAAGGATAGTTAACTACCCGTACAAGTCCACTAGCTATTTCGGGCATATTACCTATTTCAGCTTCTACATATCTTGTACAAAAACCAGGAATATCCTATAGTACTAAAAATTCCTGTTGTATCAAATGGGCCATCCTAGCAAGCTTATCAATGCATTCTAAGTTTTCTCTAAAGGAGTGTATGATCTCTAAATTCCAGTCAGTGAAAATAAGGTCTCTCTGTCTCTGAATATTTCCCCTTAACGGGTGTGACTGATCACAATCCATAAACAACAGTTGAATAGCCTCCAGAAAATCAGTGCACAGTTTGATCTTTTTGTATCCTAGCTCTTGACAAAGTCTTAGACTTGACTCAATAGCATGAATTTCAGCTGCAATTGATGGAATAAAGCCTAACTTCTGTTGAAAACCACACTTCCACTATCCATTGTCATCAATGATGAAACCTCCGCAAGTTGCCTCACCTTGTCCTCTCTTTGATTCATCTACATCCACTCGAACATAACCCATTGGTGGCAAAACTTGTTGTGTTTCTTTCTGATCTTGAAACTAGAAGATTTTGTGATGATATTTATCTTCAGCTACCCCTTCCATGAGATGGAATGGGATCTTGTGCATTAGGTCCCTAGGTTGATCTATACTCTCTTTGAATGCTTTCCTACATCTATTTTTCTAGATGACCCAGCAAACGGTACCAAAGATTCTATTCCACAGCCATCTTGTAAATTTCCTGCCTCCTGGGTTGTTCTTCATGTTCCACCACATCCACACCTGTAAATTTCCAGAGAAAAAAAACAGAATAATAAAGAGGGTTAATGATAAGTGACCACACTCTTTTTGCTACCTCACAGTCTTTCAAAGTATGAAGTGTATTTTCCTCCCAATCACACTCAAAGGGGCATTCATTGTTTTCATTGGGATGCTCATCACTTACTCTATTTTTTAAATATCTAAGTAAATATTATTATTATAATTAAAATAACACTGATGCAATATTATTGTTTCTAAAGTTGCTGGTTATATTTTAGACAATTATATTTTTTAAGTTGGAATATTATTTGACTGATGATAATATATATAATGCTTTTTAAAAATTAAATATTGTAGATATTCCAGTTATAAAAATCTAAAATCCAAAACCATTCTATTAACAAAGAAATGATAAAATGGGCCATTTCTCATCTATAAAATAATGCTCACACCTATTTTTCTATTTAAAATTATTGAAAAAACAACCAATAAAGAAAAACAAGAAGGTATGAGAGAGAAATTAAATATCTTTTTAAATTGTTGAAATTGTATAGATAAAAAGATAATTGATTAATAGGATTGGGAAGTTATATTACTTTTGTATTATTTAATTTAAAATATTTATTAACACTAAAATTAATGTAAATTTCAAATTTTAAAAATATATCATGACTGTTATACTTGCCATGATTTTTAGAATTAAGGAAGTTATTTTATGCAATTCAAATGATAATAAACAATAAATATTTTTAGAATAAATAACTCTTGTTAACTTTAAATTTAAGATATTTTTTAAGATAACTTTTAATTCTAAAATATAAATAACAACTCAACTAAAGTAATTTAAATTGAAATAATGTGAGATAAGAAGCAAATTCATTATGAGAGATAACTGCCAATTTTTATCAAGATAAGGGAGGAACGCATAGATAGGAGATGTGTGCATAAAATTTCAATTTTTACAAAAATAGAAAAATAAAACCTATTTATCTGCATCATGGTGAGGCCACTTGGCAATCTTTCATCAGATCCTACTTTGTACCCCAATTTTATATAGTGATAGATTTTAAAAGCAAACCATCCTGATTAGATTTAGCGGATGCTATGGTTTTGTTTGATTTTTGGTTTTCAAACAATATTTTCCTTCTAAAAAAAAACTTGATTGATGGTTAATTTTTAATCAAGTGTTTCGTAAAATCCAAAAAAAAAAAAACCGAAATTTGTTTTTAAATAAAAAAACACAAAACAATTCTTTTCTGCTTTCTTATTTTTTTTCCTAATTCATTCTTTCAATTGTGATTGTGTTCTCTGTTCTGGCTCTCGTGCTCGCCTTCTGGATTGTTTATCTCTCACCTTTTCTCAGTTTTTCAAATTGATTTTAAAAATAGTTATGCCAAACAAGTTTTATGTTTTTTTCTTTTCAAATATAGTTTCTTTTAGCAATCATCCAAAATTTTTTTTTAAAATTAAAATTATTTTAAAAACAAAAAACAGAATCAAACAAAGCACATGTCAGGTCACAGTCATCACATCTCGAGCCAGTCTCTTATGATCAGAGGATTTTAGCGTGTGTTTGTGCTTTTATCAAAGTACTGAGAACCACATCAGTTATATGACAAAAAAAGCCAAAAAAAAAAAAACAGATCAGTTGTAAAACCAGTTAAAGGCTTAAAGCAGAGGTTAGTGGTCTGGCTAGTTAAATCAAGGACAAAATAACATAATTTAATAAAAATATAAAAACATTTATACATAACCTTGAAAAGACTATTATCTAAATAAAAAAAGGCTAAATTCATAAGTAAATGAAATATTCGTGTATAAAATATAAAACACACATAATTTAACAAAACAAAATCACTAACTAAAACACAAATAACTTAATTGTCTGCTCAAAACTTGTAATCAGACCAGTCTGAAGGTTGATCTATTAGTTCATTGATGTGATTGTTCCATCAGAATTGAATTCCAAATTTTAATGCTATGGTTTTGATTATGATAAATAGAAGAGTAAGACGCTTACCCCTCTGAGTTGCTGAAAATGCTGCGTCTTGCTTCCTGTTTCTTCAAAATCCAAATTTAAAATGTCACGGATGGTCAGAGAAGCGATAGAGAAAAATGGTTAGTATTAATAGCGATGATGAATTGGGGGATGAACCGTCGCCCCACGGATTCTGGGCTCCGTGTGATCCGTACTACGCATTTCCATATATAGGGATGAAGCAACGGACCTCCTTCCAATACATTTATTGCACATTCAATTCTTGTCAAATTCTTGCAACATCTTTTGGATAACAAAATTTTGCCACTTGCTTAAAATCTCAAACATTAATTCATGGACTTTTTAGGCATGGGGGACTTGGAAATACTTGAAATCGGAAAACCAGCCGGACCCACCGAGATGGTTTGTTTAGGCTTAAAACTTGAAATTTTACCCTTCAAATTGCAAATGGACCTAAGAGGGTTGGCCTTACTAAGTCAAGGGTCTAAACAAGTTGGCCCTATGAGGTTGAGGGTTGCCTCGTTTAGGCATTTTTTTTAATTTTTTTTTAAAAATTATTCATAGAATACTAATATTATTGATTATTTTTGCATTTAATGATATTACAAGTATTTAGTTGTTAGCAATTATTTGAAACCCGAACCTGACCAAACAGTCGGATTGGTCTAGCTGGTGACCGGACACTTTATCGGCTTGGTTCGTAGCTTTGGACCATCTAAGGAGTTGAGCCGATTTGAGCTGTTTAAAATCGGCTTTTGAGTCAATAGTCGGATTTAAGCTGAGAAGCAGAGCGGTTAGATAGAAACTGGATGGTAAGAAACTAAGAGGAAGAAAGTGAATGGGAAAGAGGAAAAATAAAGCGGAAGAAAAAGGGAGAAACAAGAGAAAACCGTTGGTAATTAACACACACCCATAGCTTCCCTTCATCCCTGATAGTGTCAAAATATAAACCATTTCTGATAAGGAAGAGAAAGAAAAATGAAACAGCCACCGAAGACGAAGAAGCAGCTGGAAGGAAAAATGTGAGAGTGGAAGGAAAAAAGAGAAAAATGAATATCAAACTACAATCTCATATACTTAATATAGAAGCTAATTGACTAATTTGAGTAGATTAAAAAATTAGTTATGTTAATTATTTGTAATAAATAAGTGTTGTCTTTCTTAAAGTATTCTTGCTAATCAAGTGTATTCTAGAACTATCATTATCATAAGGATTAACATGAAAAAAAAGGACAAATATGAGAGACAAAGTGAGTTGAGATTTTATATTTTAAATTAAAATAAAAATCAAACAAACTTTTATATCAAAGAACGGAGGTAGTATGTAATAAGACTTGCTTTGACTTTGCGTGTTTTGAGCATCAACTTTTTGGGAACTCATGGGAAATGCGTTATGAGGAAGTGTGAATTATGCTGACGGTTCTGTATTCTTCTTTGAATGCAATGATAATAGCATCGCTTCAATCAAATCTGTCCTAGCATCATATTGCTCTTGGTCCGGTCAAGAAATTAATAAATCCAAATTCACTTTAATTTTCAGTCCTAACATCTACCATCATGATAAGGATGCAATATCACATTCCCTTGGGATAAATTTCTCTTCAAGGATTGGCAAATACCTTGGCACTTGGACTGCCTCGAGTAGAAATAAATCAATGATATATCATCAAGTTTTGAATGCTGTTGAAAAAAGAACATGTGGTTGGAAGGCTAAACTTCTGTCTCAAGCCTCTCGCCTCACTCTTATTAAATCTGTTTTCTCAGTGGCAAATCTTCATCTTTTTTTCGTGTGTGAAACTGCCTCAACATATTTGTGACAAAATTGATGCTAGATGCATTGACTTCTTCTGGGGAACCATGGGAGATAAGAAAAAAATGCACTTACTGAATATAAATAATCTTTTCAAGCCAATTGATCATGGAGGGCTAGAAATCAGAACAACCAAATGTGTAAATCAATCTCTTCTAACTAAGCAAGTTTGCTGAATCAACTCTTTTAAATCTCCTTCGTTGCTAGCTAGTGTTTTGAAGGTCAAATACTTTGATGTGACTCAATCCCTTCTTCGAAAACTTATGTTTTTGTAATTTCATAATTTAATTTGTCAATTTCGAATTGATTCTTTTTAATACAAATTACAATAATATATATTATTCCTCCAATTGTTTATTGAGAGGTAAAGGATTAAACCTTTTTAAGATAAGAAATAAAGTTCTTAATCAGAATTTGAATCAAACAAGGGACCACTTAACTAATTAAGGATCCATAGAATGAATCACACTTTTATCAACTAATTAAGGATCCATAGAATGAATCACACTTTTATCACTAAACTATACTTGCTTCAATGCGATTATTGTATATAAATGGAACTAATAAAGGACCATATAATTATTCCTAGATGTGGAAAGGAATCTTTGAATATGCCAACATCGTGGTGAATCAGTTAAATTGGTAAGTAGGTAATGGTTCATCCATTCCCTTTAACCACCCTCTGTGGTGGCTTATGTAGCCAGGCTCACCACCTGTATTCAACTTGTTATGGGTATCTAGCCTTATATTGCATGCCTCTTTCAACTGGAATCCTTTCAAATGGAACAAGCCTTTACTCTCCTATTTATATTCACCTAATGTTGTCAATGCAATTTTAAAAATTCCCATCTCCTTCTCAGGTGAAGATGCTCACACTACTAGAAAAAAGTCTTTTAATGTCGCAAAATAACGGCGGTTAAGAAGAAAAACGACATGGAAAAAAACGCAGTGGCATTTTTGTAAATAAGTTGAAGAGGGCCTACATTTTCCACAGCTGTTTTTAAGAAAACCGCCGTGGAAAGTGTGTCTCTTTACCTTTCTCCGCTTCGACTTCGGTCACTTTCTTTCTCATTTCTTTAGTGCCCCGTGGTCCCCCTCTGCTCCACCACCGAAAAACTGCCATTACCGGCCATTCCCGCCACTGTCCCACCGTTTAAACTCCTCCATTGAGCTTGTGGTGCCTTGCCGCCGTCCGCCGTGGTTCGAACGCCTCTCATTTCGCTTCGTTCTTGCTCAGCCGTGGTCCCCTCTGTCCCACCACCGAAAACCGGTTATACCCCCCACTATCCCACCGTTGAAACTCCTGCATTGAGCTTGTGGTGCGTTGCCGCCGTCCGCCGCCGCCCTCACTTTGCGTTTGAAGCTTTTCTGCTCTGTAAGTATCCTCTTCTTTCATTCTTTTCAATTTTTCTTGGTTTGTTGAATGTTTTGGCCATGAAAATCTGTTATATATGAAATGGGTTCGTTAGTTTTACATTGTGGTTGGTTTGTATTGTTCATTTTGCATTTTTTATGTGGTTGAACCGTTGATTGGTGGGCATTGGATGTGAGAAAACCTTAATTCCTTCTTATATACTGTATTAGAAACATGTTTAAATGTTTGGAGTTGATTAGGTTTGAAGTTTTTAAATTTTTTAATAATTTTTTTATATTTATTTCGAATTTTTGGTAATTTTTTTGTAATAAATATAAGAATTTAGTAATAAATAATCTGTTTGTTATTTTGTGTTTTTTTTCTTCGTTATGAATTTTGATTGATAGTAAAGTGTTGTTTAAATAATCTGTAGAACAATGAATCGTAGTTAGATGAAAGCTAAGAGAATTAGCAAGGAATATGAGGATGGGGTTGAAAAGTTTCTTGAGTTTGCTTAGAGAAATGCCCCTAGTAAAAGAGATGGATTGTACTATTGTCCTTGTGTCAAATGTTTAAACAATAGTCGACGGAGTATTTCTGAGATAAAAGAGCATCTTATCTGTGATGGGATAAATTTGAGGTATACAAATTGGATATGGCATGGAGAAATTAGAAAGACTACACTGTCTGCAAATGAGAAGGTTGTGAATGAAGACTTTGGTGATAGAATTTTAGATATATTTCGTGATATAAGGTCTGAATCCTCTACACAGTTCTCTTCCACCTTTGAAACTTTGTGTAGTGATGCAGAGACACCTTTATACCCGGGGTGCAAAGATGATTACACAAGATTGACAACCATATTGAAACTGATGAATTTGAAGACAAGAAATGGTTGGACCGATGCTAGTTTTACGGAATTGCTTGAATTGCTGAGTGATATTCTTGCCAAAGGGAATTCACTTCCGAAACGAATGTATGAGGCAAAAAAGATTTTGTGTTCGATGGGTTTGAAATATGAGAAGATACATGCGTGTCCTAATGACTGAATATTATTCAGAAATGATTATGAAGGGTTGAATAAGTGCCCTAAATGTGGGACTTCAAGATACAAAATGAAGAAAGATGATGGTGATTATAATGAGATGACCAAAGGTTCTCCTTTAAAGGTTCTGTGGTATCTTCCAATAATACCACGATTTAAGCGTCTATTTGCTAATGCCACAGATGCAAAGAACTTGAGATGGCATTTCGATGAGAAAATATGTGATGGAAAGCTTCGTCACCCAGCAGATTCTCTTCAATGGAAAACAATAGATAAAAAATTTCCTCAATTTGGTGGCGAGTCAAGAAACCTTCGGCTAGGGCTTTGTACGGATGGAATTAACCGATATGGTAATCTTAGTAGCACACACAGTGCTTGGCCAGTGCTCCTCGTAATTTACAACTTGCCTCCTTGGTTATGTATGAAAAGAAAGTATATCATGCTATCTTTGATGATCTCGGGGCCAAAACAACCGGAAAATGATATCGATGTGTATTTGGCACCTTTGATTGAGGATCTGAAGAAATTATGAGAGGAAGGTGTTGATGTGTTTGATGCATATAAACAAGAGACCTTCAATTTACGTGCCATGATCTTCACCACGATAAATGACTTTCTAGCATATGGAAATTTGTCAAGATACAGTGTTAAGGGGCATAAAGCATGCCCGATATGCAAAGAAGGCACCCACTATATGCAACTTAAACATGGCAGGAAGACAGTATACCTTGGTCACAGAAGGTTTCTTAGTCGGTATCACCCTTATCGTAGATTGAAAAAGGCATTTAATGACTCACAAGAATATGAAATGGCTCCAAGACCATTAACTGGAGAAGAAGTTTATCAGCGGGTGGAGGGAATTAATGTGGTCTTCGGTAAGAAGAAGAAGAAGAAGACTGCCGGTGAGAGAAATATATGGAAAAAAAGATCTGCCTTTTTTGATCTTCCATATTGGCAAAGTTTTGATGTGAGGCATAGTCTAGATGTGATGCATGTGGAGAAGAATATATGTGAGAGCCTTGTTGGTACACTTTTGCATATAAGGGGAAAGACTAAAGATGGAATCAATACAAGACGAGACTTAGTCGAAATTGGAATAAGAAATGTCCTTCACCCACAAGAAAGAGATGGTAAGAGGGCTTATTTACATCCAGCTGCGCACACATTATCAAAAGAAGAGAAAAGAAGTTTCTGTGGTTTTGTCAATAGTATTAAGGTGCCACAAGGTTATTCTTCTAATTTAAGCAAACTTGTTTCAATGCAAGATTTGAAGATAACGGGAATGAAGTCTCATGATTGTCATGTGTTGATGCAACAATTACTTCCACTTGCTATTCGAGGCATTATGAAAACCGATGTGAGAAATACTATTACAAGACTTTGTATGTTTTTTAGTGCCATTTGCAGCAAAGTCATTGATCCTGCTGAGTTGGATGAATTAGAAAATGAAGGTTATGTGATCCTCTCTCAATTGGAAATGCATTTTCCTCCATCATTTTTTGATATTATAGTCCACTTGATAGCTCATCTTGTGCGAGAGATAAACTTTGTGGCCCTGTGTGTTTAAGATGGATGCACCCTTTTGAGAGATACATGAAAATCCTAAAAGGGTACTCTAAGAATCCTTATCGGCCTGACATCAATTGTTGAGAATATGTAGCTAAGAAGGCAGTTGAGTTTTGTAACGCATATCTTGATAGGGTAAAGGCAGTTGGTCTTCCTCAATCTCGACATGATCAGGAGAAGAAGCAAGGGAACACGGGGTGTCATAGTGAGGTCTATGTCAAGAGAAGTTGTAATGCAGGCACATCTATACATTTTAAACAACACGGATGAAGTTTTGCCTTACTTAAATGCTCACAAGAATATGCTGAGGAACTTGAATCCAAGAAAGAGTGATATGCAACTAGCTAATGAACATAATAAGTCATTTGCAGAGTGGTTCAAGCGAGAAGTGTTAAAAGATGGCAATCCTTCTGAGACAATACAGAGGCTAGCTGCAGGGCCTTCTTTTGAGGTTTTGTGTTGGGGTGGATATGATATAAATGGTTATTCTTTTTACACAAAAACCCAAGACGATAAGAGTACTATGCAGAATAGTAGGGTGATGGTAGTAGCGGAAGCCATGCATTTTGCTAGTTCTAAAGACAGAAACCCAATGTTGGCGGCAATGTCCTATTATGGAATAATAGAAGAGATATGGGAAGTTAGTTATACCAAGTTTAAAGTTTCCATCTTCAAATGTAAGTGGGTTAATAGTAATGCTGTGTAAGTGGATGAAGAATTTGGATTTGTTTCGGTCGATCTTGAGAGGTTTGGATATGGAGATGAGCCATTTATTTTGGCAAGTCAAGCAAAACAAGTGTTCTTCGTTCCCGATCTAGCAAAAAAGAAATTGTCTATCGTGCTTCAAGTTAAAAGGTAAGGAGTTGGTGGAGATGATGGTGACTTAGAGCTTAATCTTGATGAAACCCTACCTTTCACAGCTACTCGACCTAAAGCAGTTGAATTAGATTTGGTAGATGATGACTATGCTGTTAGAGATGATCATTGTGAAGGAATTTGGGAGGATAATCATTGTAAGCCTTAAATGAATTATTTGATTATTTTTTTTGCTAAATATACTTAATAATATAATGTTTTATATTAACTTGATATTTCTTATTCTTACATTTATTAATTTGTTGTTCTTTAAACAGGAAATGGACAGATCCGGTCAACAAGGTTCTGGTGACGACATCTCTTTTAGTAGCCGGAGAAAGGGTAGAGGGCCAACCCATATGAGGCATTTAGCTTTACGTGATGAGAGCACACAGCCTATGAGGAGTACAGTGGAGTTTGATGATGATCTGACGCCTATAGGAAAGGTTGGGGCTCAATTTACTAGTTATGTGGGTTATCTCACACGCAGTAAGATTAGCATTGACATTCCTAGCTGGAAGAAGGTGGACAAAGATTTGAAGAAAAACCTTTGGGAGGATATATTGGTATATTGTGCATTGTTTTCTCTACTTGTTTCAATTATAATTGCTTATTTACTTTATAACTCTATGCTATTATTGTATTACAGCTGACATTTGATATTCCTGCCACTAAGCAAATGAGAGACCGTCTGTTGAAGCAACTTGATGAACGGTGGAGGGATTTTAAGGCCACGCTTACAAAACATTATATTCGTGGAAAAAGAAAGGGTGAGCATCCTAAGGAACGATATCCATTTATTAGTGAAGAGGCATGGGAGAGTTTTGTGAAGCAACGTGAAGACCCTGCATTTTAGGTTTGGTTTCTTCAAACTTCATTTTTAATCAGGTCATATTTTATTTAACTAAACTAATTTTGTCGATTTGGTTTCATTATCATAGGCACTGAGTCAGAAGAACAAACAAATATCTGAGCAGAATGTATACCCACATACCATGTCTCGTGCAGGGTATGGTGGGTTGGAAAGAAGTATGATGGAGGAACGGCTGAAGAATGCACAAATCGCTGCTGCTTCAAATCCTACTGGCTACATGCCACCTATTGAGCGTCCTTCTCACCAAGAAAAATGGAAGGCGGCAAGGATTAAAAAGGGTCAATACATTACTCCACAGTCTGCTGCTGTTGCTGAGAGGATTGTAAGTAATATTTAAGAATTATGCTTCATTAATTGTTTTTTTCAATTATCTTAAATTGAATTTGTTGCTTTAATGATATAGGATACACTTGAGGAGCAATTATCTCAAGGTACATTCATCCCTCAAGGACAGATAGATATCTTGGCTACTGCTATTGGAAAGGCTGACCATCCCAGAAGAGTCCGAGGGACCCCTAAAGGGATTGGTATTAAAGAATCTTTTGGCTCTGCTTCACAAAGAAGCACTAGATCATCCTCCGCTAACATGGTATCTAAAGAGGAGCTCGACCAACGACTACAGGAAGAAACAGAGAGAGTTCGAGCTGAACTAAGTCAACAACACATAGCAGAGATGCAAAAGATACGTGACGAATTCGATGCCAAGTTTCAACAAACTTTGATGATGATGGGTACGAGCGGATTCCAGATGCCCCGAGTATCTGAACCTTCCCAGGTAATAACCACACATCTTTTTAAATCTTCTAAAGATTCATTTGATCCATTTAAACTTATTTAATGTTTCTTAACTAATTTCATATTATGTTTCAGGATTCACCTGTGATAAAAAGCGGAAAGGGCAGTACTAATCAAACACAGCCACTGACAGTGTCTGACCCTGACCCTAGCCCTGACCCTGTCGAAGACAATGGGATGCCGTGTTCTCTCTATGTGCATTATGAAAATTCACCTGTTCATGTTGCTAGTGGTCGAGCATTCATGGGCACAACGATTCACGGCAACAAAATTCCGAGCAATCAAGCAAGGGTGACAGTGGAGAGGATTGTTCATGGTCGGGGGGTACACCAATGCCCAATCCTACTGATGAGGTTCACCTCTTGGCCCAAGCTAAAGGACATTTCATTTTATGGCCAAAGAGACTTATTGCAAAGCCAATGGTGAAGAAGGCGGCAGCCAAGAAGCCACAACGAGCGCATCATTTGATCCTGTACTCTTGCCTCTTCCTGGTGATGTTGCGCTTATGTATTCTAGTTTGGAGGTTCTTCATTCCATGGTGCCAAACATGGATAAGCCTGTGACTTTCAAGATGCCGTTGGGGGTTGTGGGTTCAGATATAACATACGACTTCACCATTGACAAGAGGGACCTCATTCAGTTCCTCAACTTTGAGGAGCTTGATATAGCCTTCATGCAGCTCGCTATTTTGTAAGTTACAATATTATTTTCTTATTACATATTATACTTTATGCATGTCCTAATGTTTTTTACTTGAACAACAGACACTTTAATCAAATCTGTCGAAACAGAGGACTTGAAGGAACATATGGCTTTATGTGTCCTCAAAGGGTGCAGAAAGAATTTAATACTGTGGAAGCAAGGTCAATCTATATTATGACCACAATGACTCAGACCAGAAAGCTAATATATTTTGCACCTTACGTGGAAGGGTAAGTGTATTATTGTATTTGAGATATACAAGTTGTATGTGTCGAGTTATAATTAACATGGTTTGCCTTTTGCAGTTATCATTGGACTCTAATTGTTTGTGTCCCTTTTGACAACAAAGTTTACTGGTTCGATTCACTCTGTGGAAGTCCATCAGAAGAAACCAAAGATGTCATCAACACGTTAGTTTTTATTTATATATTTATTACTTGTGAAGTTTATACAAGCATGCTCTAATATCATTTTCTCTTATAATGTTGATAGGGCATTTCATACTTTTAATGTTGTGGCGATTAAACAAAATAGACAAGCACCAACATGGATTCTTCCAAAGGTATATGTTGTTTTGAACTAACTTTTAAACATTTTTGGATGAATTAAAGTTAATGTTTATAATCAATAATGTCTAATATTCAATTTTATATCTTATTTTTTTAGTACCGTTGTCAACAAGGATATGTTGAGTGTGGATATTATGTCATCCGCTACATGAATGACATAATTGAGACAGGAACGACTGAGAAATTAGACGAGGTAAAGATGAGTTACGTTGCATGACGTTCTTCAATTCATTTTACATTTTTGACTAAGTTTACTATGTTATTTTTGATTAACAGATATTTCAAAATACTGCGCCATATCTCATGGATGACATCAACTTGATGAGGGACACTTTGTCAACAACATTGGTAGAAACTATTGAAATTTAGCTTTCAAATAGATAGGTTATTTCTCAAAAAATTCATTGTTAGATGTTTTCTCTCGGTTCCCTCTTATATATACATGTTCATGATTTCCATTGTCTAAAGAAGTAGTTACTTCTATTTTAGAATTGTTGGACTTGGCTAGCCAATACGTGTTCCTTGGTTTTAATTAACCACTTAGTTCTATTATATTGGCCGGTTTCCCTATTTTCGAATTGTGTAAAAGAAATTTTAATGCTGTATATATATTAACTAGCTAATTGATCTTGTTCTGCGTGATTTGCACTGCCTACATTTATTTGGAACTGTAAACTGCAGGGTGGTAAAAATGAAAATCAAGCAGAATTTTAAAAAAATATATGTATTTTTAACGGCGGTTATATATATAACCGCCGTTAAAAGTATATTCCACGGCGGTTTATAAAAAAACCGCCGTTGAAAGTCAAATTTGAACGGTGGTTTTTTTTTAACCGCCGTGGAAAATGGATTTTCCATGGCGGTTAAATAGAAAACCGCCGTGGAAAATCGACTTTCAACGGCAGTTTCAAACCGCCGTGTTTTCTTTACCTTTCAACGTCGCCTTTATCAACTTCGCCTTCAAAACCGCCGTGAAAAGCCACTATTAACCACCATGAAAAGCCTTTTTTCTGGTAGTGTCATCTTTATTGGACTGGTAAGTTCCAAGGTTGTTCTTGCTCAATCAGGTTACAAGAAATTCCTCAATGCTGCTTTTCCTGATCTAGGGCCTTCTAGCACATTGGAAATTCTTGTGGTCAATTAACTTGCCTTATAAATATTTGCTATTGACTTGGAAATTGCTTCATAAAGCCTTGCCTTCTAATGATATTCTTTGAGTGCATCACCTGAATGTGTCAAACCATTGTTGGTTTGGGTGCAATGAAGAAGAGTTCTTGGAGCATGTCTTCATTACTTGCCCATTTACTCATGCTATTTGGTTTGGAAGTCTCTTAATTAGACTACTGTGCACAAATCTCTCGACCTTCAGAGCCTGGGTTGAAGTTCTTCTCCCTTGCCTTTATCGAGATGTTCACTTAGAAAAAGTCAAAGAAATCGTCATTGTTCTGCACACTATTTGGCATAAGAGGAATTTAGCACTGCATGAACGTGTGATCTTAAATCCAAATAAAGTTGTTGAAGAAATTAAAAGTAAGGCTTTATATCTCTAAATGGCTTTCAAGTTGTCAGATAATAGGCCATTAACTAAGGCTCTCTGTTTGAAGCCTCTCATTGTTCACAGCTTGCCAATACAAGGCTTATTAGTTTTAATGAAAAGAAGTAAGTGAAAAGGGCATACATCATGCTCTCTTATTATCCTTTCAGGGCGAAAGGTATTCACTCTTTCTCTGTAAACAAAGGACATTCAGATGCTACTCTCTTTCTTCTTCTAAGCTTAAGAATTGCTTTGATGTAGATTACAAGCAAGAATTAATATTTGGGAGAAGATGATCCACGTCTACACCTTCTGTGTGTTGGGAAAAAGTTTAATAACATGTATCAACATTTTGGTGTTCGATCTAGCACTTTATTGCATGGTATTTCTTATCTACTATCCTTCTTTTCTAGTATTCATGTTACTTCTATTAGTTTTCCCTTCTTCTCCTCTGTACTTAATTCATGTTTCTATCATTTTACTACTATAATAACTCTTTAACTCTGTATGCTTTCTTATTTTAATATCATTTTTCCTTTTCCTCAAAAAAAAAAAGAAGAAGATCTTTTGAGTTATAGCCATTCTTTTCATTTTTTAACTGTTTATATTCTTATTTTTGTAAAATTTAATATGTATTTACAATTATTTAATTTATTTTTTATTTGGAATCATTAATATAAAATTATTTACCACCAATAATTTGTTGTAAGATGTATTATTATCATATAATTTTGTTAATTTATTATGAAAGTAAACTATTTAAGATGATTTTTTAAATTATTTGATAACTTAATATTTTATTATATATATTATTATATAAACATACAATATTATTTTTTTCAATTTAGTTATTATGTCAGGGGTCCAACTGCTGGTCTGACCAATCCAACCAAATGAACCACGACCTATGGATTTTTTTGGTTTGACATCCAATCTGACTTTTAAAACATTGGGTTGTTATTTAAATTTAAATTTTATAAAATGTTTTGATTTATTTGGTTTTAGACAATAATTTTTCTAATTGAACTTTAAAAAAATGCTTGGAAAAAAAAAGAACTTTTAAAAATAAACTAATTTATAATTTGATTTATATTATATATGTTAATATCTTTAAACTATATAAATATATTTGACAAGAGAGTTTTTATATTTATAGAAGTTTTGATTATATAATTTGAATTAAAAATTTATAAATTTTCAGCAATAACATATTTCAAACTAAAGGAAGACTGTAAAACTTGATATTTTTACCACTATAGAAAAGCTTACTTTCATGAATAATTACCATTAAATTATAAAGCAGCCTATGATTACAAGTTTCTAGGTAGTAATTGACAATTGTTCACTTGTTATTGGGACTTATTAGCAATTACTACATCCAGTTATTAATATAAGAGTTAGTTCAACATTCAATTTTACCCTAAATATAAGACTCTTAATACACTTTATCTCATATATTTATCTATTTTTCGTAAGATAATCCTTGTAGTAGTTACATACGTTAAATATTTTATCAAATATTTAATAATATTTTTTAGTATTTTAAGGAAGACAACATATATTTATTACAAATAGCTAATTTAATTAAAATTTTTAATATGTTCAAATTAGTTAACTAGTTCTTATATTAAGAACTAAAAGTAGTTTTTTTTTCTCCTTTTGAGCCCTCATCGTAATGCTTCCAAGTATTTTTCTAGACGTGTTCAGCATTTTAAGGTATCTTGTGATTATCCAGATTCCAGCATATGAAAGTATTCCATCCAAGCGAGTCAAAGAACCCTATAGCATTATGTTGTTCATTTAATGTTTTGAACTTTTTTTTTCCCAGCACTATAAAGTATTTTGTAATACAATTTTGCTCTTAAAACATTAAGGTGTTGGGCACACTCAAAAAAAAAAATTAGGGTGTTAGATGAATCATAAAATATTTTAGGGTTTTAGATGCACTTAAAAATTATTTTGGATGTTAGGCTAACCTTAAACGATAACTGAAGTATGTATCTATAAAATAAAAAATGTTATATAATACAGAATTTATAAAATGAAATGGTTAAATTATACAAAAGCTTCCTAAAAGAAAAGTTGGGAGCAAAGACAACAAGAGGAGAGAAAAGACAGAAAGGAAAACTAGAGAGAATATGTTAGGGAAAATCCCAGAAAAAGCTCTTAGAATATATCAAATTCCAGATTGGGTCTTTAAATTTCGAAAATGACAGAATGGGTCATTGACCCAATTTGTCATTTGTGAAATTCAGGCGAATTGACATTTTTGCCCTTGAGCAAAAGTGAGTAGTTATTCTCTAAACAAATCTAGGTAACGCTTATACTGTTCTAGTGATTACAAGATTCGTTGTAGTTAATAATAAGGTACCTGACAATAATAAGATACCTGACTATGAAAAAATGAATAGTTATTCTCTACACAAATCTAGGTAGTGCTTACATTGTTCTAGTGATTACAGCATTAGTTGTAGTTAATAACAAGACACCTGACTATGAAAAAGTGAATAGTTATTCGCTATACGAATCTAGGTAACACCTAAACTCTTATAGTGATTTCTTGAATCATTGTAGTGAATGAATAAATGAGGGCAAAATTGTCAATTCGCCTGAATTTTACAAATGACAGATTGGGTCAATGACCCATTCTGTCATTTTTAAAATTTAAGGACCCAATCTGGCATTTCCCATATTCCAAGGACCTTTTTTGGGATTTTCCCAATATGTTATCATCTCCCTTGTTTGGATAGATGAGAGAAAATAGAAAAGAAAAAAATGAACAAATATTTAAATGATTAAAATATCCTCATCAAAATATATTATATTTAAAATTAAATCAAATTAAATATTGCAATAGGAAAATTATAATAACATTAGCATCATCAAATAATTTAAAATCAAGTTATTTAATTTATATATTTTTTCATATTATTATATTTTTAAACCAAAATATTTAATAAAAATATTTTTAAGCTAAAAATAAAAAATGAATAATTTTTAAATATAATAAAAGAAAATAAATATCGAGAAAAAATTTATAAAGAAAATGAATTATAGGAACTATCTAATTTTTTCTCTTATGTTTCCTCTCTCCCACGTCCTCTCTCATATCAAGGAAAAACTCATTTCTTCTCCAGTTTTTCCTTTCCAGTTCTCTCTCCCCCTAATTTTCTTTCAATTCTAGTAGGAGGTCATTTATGAAAAAGAGCATCCGCCATTAATATTTTCTGTTATTTCACTAAAATAATTAGAATATATATGACAGGGGTTTATTTTCATTTAATTATTTATGATTTAATGTTATGCTAATGAAATTATATATGTAAAATTTATATTGCAAGTATGTAAAAGACTTGGCTGACTTGATTGCCCAAAAATCAAAATTTTTTTTGACTTTAACATATATAAATTTTTATTTCAGTTTTCAATTAGATAGAATATTTATTATTATAATGAATTTTAATACTTGATTAATTTTATTATTTTATTATTAATTTCAATAAATCATCAATATTGAAACAGAAAAGAAAATGAAATTCTTACTCTTATATTACATTAAAATATTAAAATAAAATTGAGAATTTACAAATAACGACGAGGCAAATATGACTTCTCCTGAGAGGATATTTCATTTATTCTTCTCAATATTATTTATGGAATCTGATTTTTTTTTGGGTGTTATGGCTGATGCTTTTTTTTCCCCTTAATTCCATCTCAACTAGACGACTGTATTTCAGATTTTTTTTTTTCCATCTCATATATGGCTCCTCAGAAATAAAAAGATTAAAATAGAATATATTAATTTCATGAATAATATACTACCTCCGGTCCTTAATATAATACCTCATTTTATTTTTATTTTGGTCTTAAATATAAGACCTTAATCCACTTTGTCTCTCATATTTATGTATTTTTTCTCAAGGTAATCCTTCTAATAATGGTAGCTCTAACTAATACACTTGATCAGTAAAAATTTTAGGAAAGACAACACATATTTATTACAAATGACTAACTTAACTACTTTTCTTAGTTTCCTCAAATTAGTTAACTAGTTCTTATAATTAGGACAGGAGGTAGCATTATGGGAGTTTTTGATATTTCATCTAGTCCATTTGAAATTTGTATATTTAAGGTATTTGTTCCTAAAATCGTTGAAAGACATTTCAGCAAGACTCTTATTCTAACAAGTTAAGATTCTCAAGTCCCAACAACCAAACCAGTCACGTATTTCCAAAAAGATACAAAGGGATAGGATGAGACAAAATTTCATCCCCGATCATAATCTCAACTAAATATTGGATATCAGATATTATCCAAATATTTAAATTTAGTTATCATAAAATCAAAATCAAATCTAAGATATTCGGCTTGAATTCATGATTTGTCCCTTCATGAGGGGAAGTAAGTTTTATGCTTATCTTTATTTTTTTTTTTCATCTCATTCTCTTCAAAAATAATATGAATTTTACAATAAGAAAAAATTAATTATTTAGTTTCCTACGTCACCTCAAATTGTAATTCAGTCCTCCTGATAAATTAATTTTTTTCAAATCACTGTTCATAATTTACATCTATTACAGAGTTAGTCCCTACCACCAACACTTGAAAACATAGTCCCAAAGGTGCACTCCTCACGGGTCCCTCCTGTCTCGTGGGTTTTATGCCTGGACTGAAATTCGTGGGCATGTTTTTTTTTTAAAAAATAAAAGATAAAATGATATTAATTAGTTAAAAATCTTACAAACAACCGAAGTATTAAAAACAAAAATAATTAGTAGTATAAAAAAATAATTATGAAATAACTTACAAAAAGATTTTATAGAAATAACTTTTACAAAATAAAAGACAAAGTCATACAGTAAAGATAAAATTTTATGCTATTAGGACTGTTCATGATGTCCTGTCCCAGTTGGGATAAAACAAAAGCAAGACTAGATAAGATGGAAGCTGAGATGGGATAGGACGCAGGATGGCCTCATCCTGTCCCGGGATATATATTCATATTTTTTCTTTAATTTCTTTTATAGTTTAATTTTGTTTATGTATTCTATTAATACAAAAAATATAAATATTAAGTTTAAAAAAGTAAATAGAAGTCACCTATTTGAATAAATTTTTTACTTTGATGTTAAAAAATGCTTTCAAAAAATGTAATTTAAACATGCTTCAATCAATACGATATGATAATGTATTTTTGTCAACATATGTTTAGACTTAATTGGAATAAAGAATAATGGCCTCCAAATGCAACATTTACCTTGAGAAATTTTGAAACATGAAAAAAAAGAAAGAACAAGTTTAAGTAATCCACCTCTACCTGTCAAAACTAAAAAAAATAGCATGATTAGTTTGGTAGTTAAATCAAATATTCACTACTATTACTTAATTACATGCTATTTTGATATTTGAAACTATATTTAGAAAGGAATAGGACTTTGGTTAATTACTTTTGGTACCAAAAAAAAATCAAAATGGCGATTCAATTTTTCTATTGAAAATAAAAAAAATCTTGTGGTTTTGAACCATGATGACTTTGGAACTGGATGGGACATTGGATGGGGTTATTCTGATCCCATTCCATCCCATAAACACCCCTAAATGTCATGATACATATAAGATAAGTTCTCGCAAGTATGCTTACTAAGACAAGTGATGGATAGAGTAGGTTTGAATTCTTGCTGTAGAATGTTAAAGAGTTATGTATCTATATAAAAGAAGACTAAAGGCTACTAGTGGCAAAAGGAAATCTTGGTATAGAATGATTTTTTTCATAAAAATTCAATCAAATGAGATCCTTAGCACCAAATGTATCCCCGACAAAAGTAATGCCCAATCATTTAAATTTGCGTAGAAAAATGTCCCATCCAGCATTATTAGGAGAAATGCAAAAAAAATTTTGGTAGAAGATGAGATATATAGCCTTTTTGGATGATGAGAAGTCTCCATAAATGCCAAGGCTGAAAAAGAAAGAAGGTTATAGATTTCCTTCTTTTTCTGATTTTATACAAATTAAACAAAGGGAAAAAGACAGAAAAATGCAACTTAAACTTCAAAATACCTGAAATGTCTGCCCAATATGCAAAATCCCGTTTTGGTGTTTTGAGACCAAATTGGCATTATGTTGTTAAATGAAAAGACCCAATTGCCCTGAGTGTTATTTTAAACAAAAGGTGGGGAGAGAGGTGTGGTTTTTTGACACTCATTCCCGAATCCCAATTGAAGCCGACGAAGTGAAGAAGAGAGAAGAGAGGAGAAGAAGGCGGAGGAGGAAGCTACCGGCATGGAAGAAGAGAGAAGAGAAGAAGGAAGAGCGTTAGGTGGTCACCGTCGAAGAAGAGAAAGGAATAGAGTGACCGAACGGTTACGTTGTGGCAATCGATTGAAGGCGAGGAAGAGAGAAGAGGAGCAATTTGCAGTGAGACAGAGGTAAGTTTCTTAACATTCCTTCCTTCTCTGTTTTTGTTGATGGGTAGTGAAGGTAGAGTCTAAGACTGGGTCTCCAATCTCAACTCCATCTCCGTCCTTCCTCCTCACACAAGGTTCGAATTCTGATATCCTGCGGTATGAATCTGTAGAAAACGAAGGAAAGTTGACAGGAATTCGATACTTGTTGCACAAAATTCTAAAGGAAACAACAACAACAACAACAACAAAAGATTACAAGCTATCCATCTTGGTTCATCTCGGCTCCATATTCATTATTCTTACTTATAGTTTTTATTTTGGTTCTGCATGATTTTTGTATTTTGTTTTAAGATTAAGTTCAATTGGTTGGTTTGGACATGATCAAACGCATTCCAATGTAGAGAGAATACTTTGGTAGCATTGGATTTAGAACTAAACTACCTTAAAGAAATGTGTTGTGCTAAATCACGGCTTCGCTCATGTTTGGCTATTTATTCCAGTTTTCTTTCTGATAATAAGAATTAATTTGGGTTGCAGAGTTTGGGCAGTCCACTAAGCCAACTTATTTGTGTTATTCTTCAGCTCCGTCGCCAACACTGCATCCCTTTGTGTCTCCAACTTCTGTCTCCAGTGAGAAAGGTGATGCTGTGTCTCCAACTTATGTCAATAGCACAAATATTTATCTTCAAATTAGAGCTTATATGTTTCTGTTGTTTACTTGTTCATGTGTTATGTTTGCTTCGTGTGTTCCTCTGTTGGAGTTATATTTGCCAGTGTATATTTTAATATAGGATTAATATACAATCAGAACTTTATCCTATATAATTGTGTCATTATCAATCACAAGTTCCCAACTTTTATTATATTTTTAATATTCCTCAAATGAAACCCATGTGAAGAGATTAATCGCACTCTTAATTATGAAATGTTACAAATTACATTTTAGATAGCCAGTGCTTCCTTGAACTATGAATTATTGAAACAGTTTATGTCGTTTGGATGTTTGGATTGGATGTATTTGAATCGTATGAATGAAAGCTTGTGAATTGTGTTGTTCTGGAAAAATGCCGTATAACTCCAATTTTAAGCTTGTAACGTTTTGCCTAATGCTTTTTAGCTTATAACCCCACCCTCAATAATTGTTTTCTGACATACTTTTATTAATGTGTAATGTGCAGAAAAAAATGGTATTGGAGGGAGAGACATCAACTTCAAAAGGGCCAAGGAATGGGAATGTCTTATTTAGAGAGGAATTTGCTCAAGGGCAAAAATTCAAGGATGCAGTAAATAGAACTAATAAGGTGAAAGAGGCATGGGCAAGGCTGTCTATCAAGGAGAAGGAAATATATAGTGAAAGGGCCAAACAAATGAGGCTGGAGAAGAAGAAAAGTAAGAGAATATGGAAAATGTTCACCCATTGCTCTGTTCGTCAATTCTTATCATTGGCAGAATTTGTTAAAAGTGATGAAAGTTTAAGACAGGATAGAGAACATAGGATTCTCTAAGTTGTTGAATGTGGATTGTGACAGACTCCCACGTGAGTTAATTGTAGCTTTCATTCAATCGTATGATCCAGCAACACATTAATTCTGATTGAGGGGAAGGATAGAAGAAGTTGAGGCAAATTGAAAAGACCTCTTCTTAATACATAATTATAAAGCTATTTTTAAAATGATAACCATGGTAGAAAAAGAATTGAGTTAGAGTGTTAAAATACTACCATGGTTATAAAGAGTTTGACTTATTTCGAAAACGTCTCAAGTAGCTCAGGATACCTAAAACACCCATGGATTTAACAACGTAGAACAAAGCCTCAGGGCACAGTAACCGCCCACAAGCCCAACATAATATTCATCCCCCAAAGACTTAGGGCACAAGAAACATAGGTTGCTCAACCCAGCCCATAAGGCATACACATAAGAGTATCACATACAGTAGAGTCTTATGGTCTTCAGCCATTTTAACAGCATTCCATCAAATACAGTCATCCAAACAAAAGAAAGTATATGTCAACACAGTTGTGGGCCCTAAGATGGCAATATACATAACATTACATGCCTAAACTAGAAGAGGACTACTAGGCTATGCTCGCCTATGCCTCTGGTTTCTTCCCTTCACGTCGAGCCAAACTAGATGGCTCTCCTGAAAAGTATTGATGAATAGCGGGGTGAGACGTAAAGTCCCAGTAACCAAGTATTAATTTATGACATATACAAGTAGGATGGTAAGTAGGTGAAGTAGTGCTTAAATATAGTTTAAGAGATAAATGATACTTTAATAGATACAATCATATAAAAAGAGTATATCTCTCCATCCACAACACAATTCATATAAAAGTATATATATGCAACAACACAATGAAATATGCCATCCCATCACCTTTCTCCTCCTTATGACTCCTTGACAAGGACCCGGGCTTTCTGTGCTGAGTAACCCGGCCAAAGGTCACCCCACTCACATCAAGCAACGGGCCCCCTCCTGTACCTACATCGTCCAAGAATGGACTATGGTGCAAGAGGTGTCTACCCAAGAGTTCATTCTCAATTCCAGGCCAAGGAAAAGGAAGAACTACAGGGGTCTAACAATAAGGCCAACACTGGGATCCGTAGTGTAGGCATGCCGCGCGGGCTTCAAGAACAATTATCCTCCACATAACAAAATCCCATCCTCCACATATGAACCCCATGCATAGTCACAATATAAATCAAAATATCACAATCTTCAAAGTAAGATGATATAATTTCAAACAAAGTATAACACATTTTCATTTCATTTAATAACATAATATTAGTATATTAAGTTCAGTACTACACGAAAACACAATTTCCAATAAAACACAACTCAAACATAATTAGATCAACATACTTCCTACTTCACCAAAATTTGTCATATAATAAAATATATATTTTATTCACAGGCATACTTTTACAAATTAACTAAGAAAATAAAAACATAATAAACACCTTACAATCCAAAGCGTGTATATAAAATAAATTGACCCCGGTTACCTCTACTCCAAGCTTAACCTCACAGCTTGAGAAATAAGAGTGCAAATTACAAACTCTGAAGTACAAGATAATCTACAAATAATATAGATACAATTTAATATACATACAAATAATTAACTTAAATTACATAGAATTTATTATTAATAATATCTATACATATATTTACTATCCAAAAATTCTTACTTCAAATAACAATTTTTCTCTATCCAAATAACTCATTTAAATTATAAATATTTATAAAATATTGTTTTTATCTAATATTGTAAGAATCTCAATTTCTAACTTAAGTTTCCAGTTTCAAAATTTTTCTAATGATATAGTCTTAACCTATTTTACATTTTAAACCGATTAAAATATCAATAATACATTAAGTAACCCAAATAAGTTATTTAACTTAAATTTAATCGGTAAAAACATTCTATATATCTTGAATGATACATTTTCCAACCAAAATCTTAGTTTAAAATTCTCAAAACAATCAATAAACAACTATAAACCGATTAAAATTTCAATAATATATCAAACAACCCAAATAAATTATTTAACTTAATTTTAATCGGTATAAATATGATATATATCATAAGTGACAGATTTTTCAACAAAATAAATTTGATTTTAAATACCATAGGTACTAAATGGACAAATCTAAACCGATTAAAATTTCTTAATAATAAATCTTTAAATTCCTACGGTCAAATATTTTCAAAACTCAATACTTACTCTATACCCAAATCACAAAATTTTCTCTAAACATTATAATGATACTACTAATATAAAGCTCTAAATATATAGGAAATATTCATAAAAGAAATCTAATAGAAAGAAGTATTTTTATGTACCTAAATGATCCCCAAATGCTAGCACGTCCTTGCAGAAATCTTCACTCACTCTCTTGTTCTTTGTTTTTCTTCCTGCGTCTCTCACCCTCTCTTTCTCTATTCTACGTAACACTCCCTCCTCTATTTATCATTCTCATTTCAACCGTCCACCCCAAGTTTTTCTACCTTCATTTATTATCCTTCGCCATTTTTTCCTCCTCCCTCTTTAATTACCCGATCGAAATTCTTCTTCGCCTTCAATTCACCCTGCTTTTCCACCGACTTTGGTGGAAAAGTTGGGGTGTATTGTTTTTTTTTTTTTAAATGAATAAAATATTATTATTTAATAATAATAAAATATTATATAATATATTTTTTTTTAAAAAAATAACTTTATTTTATTTTTTTTTTTTTTAAGGATGTTACACCAATGATGTGGGAACATTGCTTGGTGTGCCCTATATTGGGTAAGAGGTAAAAGGAGATGTTGATGAAAATCATGACACATATAAGAAGCTAAGGAGAAAGTATGGTAATATTGTTTATAGCAAGATATTAGCTGACATAAAAAGTAGGACGGGTGATGAGCATTTCAAATTATTATTTATGTTGGTCACACTTAGCACATTTCTAGCTCCAACTTCAAGTGCAAAAGTTGGTGAGAAGTTATTAAGGGTGGTGTGTTATCCCACCATTTATATGGAAACTTGCTCATTGGATACTTATGAATATCACCATGATTGTTAAGCCACTAAAATAAATGAGGACTGAAATTTCCCACCCTTGTCATTGCCTTATCAAACTCAAAGTTAACCCTGGCATATGTAATGTCATCAAGCAACTTTAATCCAACTTCCTTACTAATACCACTAGTTCTCCTCCTACCTCTGTATAATTTATTCATTTCAGAGTTGAAATTTTCCTTCACGTGCCTATAACAGTATGCATGACTATCACCTCCAAATATTGCTCCAACAGCTCTTATTATTGCATTGTGACGATCTGACACAATAGTTAATTGGATTGCACCAACTATCTATTTTATCATATTTAGGAACCATGCCCACTCCTCATAAGTCTCTCCATTCACAATAGCATATGCGAATGGTAACAATTCATTGTTTGCATCATATGCTGAGGCTGATAGCAGTGTTCCCCTATATGGTCCACTCAAATGTGTTCCATCTATATACAGTATATGTATTGCCTCGGACAAAAAACTCTCTACACAACAACCATATGCTATAAAAATGCGCTCAAATGTGTTGTTAAAAGTTGCTACCCATTCAGCAACTGTCTTCCTATCGGTTTCCTTTAATCGTTGACATATCCATGGTATCAACATGTATGATTGTTCAGGCCTCCCTTGTATTTCCTTTAATGCTTTTTCCTTAGCCCTATATGCTTGCTTATATGTCAACTTTACACCATAACCCCTTGCCAAGGTCCTCCTTATTTTATTTGGACGCTTATCTGTATGATTCCTTACCTCCTCAATGATAATTGATGATGTCAAAGCTACTCTTCCACCATGTGTAACTTGCATAATTTCTTGGGCATTATGCACATGTTCATTTTTGAGTTGAGTTACAATGAGGAAAGGACTTCTATTCGTAGTTGCTCTTGCTATTATCCACCAAGGACAACCTTCAATATTGCATTTCACATGCACACATTCCTCACAATTTTTGACATATTTGTACTTGAAGTTTTCTGCAATACTAAACTTATATACTGTCTTTTTGAATTCTGTAACATTTGCAAAAGTTTGCTTCTTTCCTAACAACAATTCCTTCCACTTCACAGTATTCATCTCGGGTATGGGTGGTGGTGCAATCTCTACTGTACTTACTGGCCTCACATGACATCCCCTACCACCTTCTCTTACACAGTCACCCCCATTTTCGTCACAAACAGTTCCGTCCATATTATTTTGACAACTTGACAAAATAATACCTTTGTTGTGACAATCCCAAGAAGTTGTCGATGCTGCATGCATGATTACAACTTTTGTTAGCAAATTCATAATAACAATATAACAAATAACAATTGCAATAACCATGAAAAAACATATCTCACATTTGTGGATCATCCATTACTTCTGGTGTACTCTCCTTCGATGCTAGATACACATGTGCACTAGTGTCATTGTATTGAAAAAGATTATCAACTTCACTATCATCAACCAAATCTACTAATGCCTTATCATCGAAGCTCACTGTATATTTCATGTCAAAAATATTAACATCGATATCAAACCATTCCAATATCATTGACATCAACTCTTCATGTCTTATCTCTTGTTTTATCGTTTTAACTCTCACACTCTCACCATTGTATTTCATTTCACCTTCAACATTGTTAACAAAATTTCCACCAAGATGAAAAATCAACGCAAGTGTCTTTGAATATGTTGACCCAATATTGCATGTCATTTTGCATTATACCCTGCAACAAACAAGGAAAATATTTCATCACAATATCATCTTTGTAAAAAAGATATTTCATAAACCCAACACAGCCACTTTCAAAGTTAACAACTAAAATATATCATTTCACAACTCCACTTTAACTATTAACAACACACTTCACAACGTCATTATTATTGATATTCAGCCTTCCTGTATACGTGATCATCATGGAATTTCTTCCAATTTCCCTCAACTACCATTTGCCATCTTCAAAAACAGATCATTATAAACACCATCCCATACTAAGCTAACTCTATCCCTCACTAACCAACTCATACGTTCCAATATCTAACTATTCCCACAAGTTAAAAACAACAACCAATAGCCCAAGGTGAATCAACTTGCGATTATTGCAGCATCATCTCCCTCTTAAGCTAACAAAACTAACTTGCCCAGAACCCTATCCTTATCTAACACTAATCAACTCATTTGTTCAGATTGTTGACCATTCTTACACCTAAAAAAGGAAAAACCAACAGCCTAATATGAAGAATGTACACCTTATGTAATGCCACCCCTTACCTCCTTTGAACCCTCAACGCCTCATACAGAATGCAGGACCACCAAAATGAAGAAAACAGACCGCAATAGTCATGCATAGAGGATGAAATAGTCATATGATTTCAAAAAAACACTTACCCTTTCGAACCACCACCTTCTCGTCACCTTCGACCAGCTAGAATTGTGCACGTTTCTCTCTTTTCCTTCCCGCCTATCTTCCTTCGGTGTGCAGCTTAATGTGGTGCCCATGTGGTGCCCACGTTTTGTATATGACGAGGGTAGTGTGGTCTTTTCATTTAACAACATAATGCCAATTTGGTCTTAGGACACCAAACCAGGATTTTTCATATTGGGCAGATGTTTCAGGTATTTTGAAGTTTAAGTTGCATTTTTTTGTCTTTTTCCCTTAAACAAATGTGTGCACACAAATACGTTAAAAGCAATGAGATCATTATGGAGTGGGGAATAAAGTTTCTTTTTATCGGTGTTTTGGAACCCTTATAATCACTTTAAAAAAAGTGTTTTCACAAAACTTCTCCTACATACTTACATCAAACTTCATAAAATCACTTCTGAAAAACTATTCCAAACCATTAAGACCCTAGTTCTTATGGACATACCCAACCTCTGATGATAGTGACTATCCTTATTTCCTCACTAGTGCATCATTTCTCTATCTTTATGGTAATGCCTCTGAAGATCTTCGTCATGTATTTCCTCTTTGGTCTTGTGCCAGGATTTGCTTCAAGGATATAATATTTGGATTCAAATTTTTTTGTTCAACTTTGGATTACTATACAGTGAAGGTTGCAAAGTTGCTAGGTGCTTTGCTTGGTTCGTTTATTGCGTATGATAAGTCTTGTTCTCTACCATTAGGTGGCTTTTAGATTAAAGTTGAATTATCAAGCAACGATTGTGATATTGCATAGGTGTGTCAAAATTGACTGTCTCGCGGTGTGGGATTCCAAGGACATAAATAATACTCCTCTGGTCCTTAATATGAGACTATTTAATTAATTTGATTAGATTAACAAAGTTAGATAAGTTAGTTAGTTATAAGAAATATAACATGTTTTTTCTAAAACACTATATTTATCTTCTTTAATATCATTCCTTCCTCTTTTACTTGATTATGCTTGGGAGTATCAATAGGGGTAATTTAGAAAAAAAATTAATAAATATAATAAATAGGTGTTATATTTAGAATCAAAATCAACTTAATAATTAGATCTTACTTTAAGGACCAGAGGAGTAATTTTTTTTATACAAGGGGCATAAATAATAATTTGTCACTATGGGTTAGTGAATGGGTCAAAAGAACAGCCCCTGTTGTTGGGTTCATCTAATCCTTGTACTGTTCAAAGTCTATGGCTCAGATTGGATCTTTCTTGCGCAGGTCAATTGGCCCAAATTGACCCCTTTTTTTTTTTGCTGAGTCGTGCCACAGGGCTATAGCTGGTACGCCTTTAGCGTAGTTGGAGAATTTGGCCTAATATACACTTAAGGAAGTATTTGGGTGCTTCTTTAAACCTGGTTTTGAAGAGAGAAAAAAACATCCAAACATGATATATGTTCTCAAAATTACTTTTAAATTTGAAACCATGATTTGAATAAGAGTAACTAAATATGGTGATTTTTTGCAAAATCACTTTTGATTTGAAAACCATGGTTTTTCATAAAGTGAATTTTTTTTCTTTTTAAAGTTACAAAACCATGGTTTGGGATATAAATATATAAATACACACACATATCAATGACTACCTTCGATCTTTAATATAAAAGCTATATACTTAATTTGTAAATGTTAAAAAAATTAGTTAAATTATTTGTTTTATACTCCCTCCGTTCCTTATTATAAGAGACGAATAACCGAATTACGTTGATCAAAAAAACAGTTAAAATTAGTTAAGAACAATTAATATGTAAAAAGTATAACTTTTTTTTCCAAAAATGTCCTCATTAATAAGAAGAGAGAGCATGAGAGAGAACAATAGTAAATTCTTAAAAGAAAGAGAAGTGGAAAGGAGAGAGAGTGTGAGTTGGAGACAATAAATATGGGTAAAATAGAAAATCAACACAAAAAAGTAGAGACAACTTTTAAGTGTCTCTTATATTTAGGAACATGCTATAAGCATCAAATGTCTCTTATAATAAGGAACGGAGGGAGTAATAAATAAGTTTTGCATTCTCTAAAATACTTGTTAATGATGTGCATTGGGATTATAATTTGATATAATCTTTAACATGTGCAAATTAATATGAGGACTATTTTTTGAAAAAAATGGATAAATGTGTGAGACAAGGTAGATTGGTGTCTTATATTCAAAATCAAATTGAATAACTAATTAGCTCTTATACTAAAACCAGAGATAATATTAATTAATTATATTTTTTATACATAATTTATTATGTAGAAATTTATTATTTCAAAAAATATAAATTAAAATTTATTTTTTATCTAATTATCATATTAACCTATGTCTTTTTAGTAATTTATACGTGAAAAAAAAGATTCTAATAACAATCATCCAAATATTCTCACTTTATCAAAATCATTTTTTTCAAAATTTATTCTTTCAAAAGTTATTCTTCAGAAGCTATTCTTTAAATCATGATTTAGTTACATCCAAACATCCCCTAGGCTGAGTTTAAGTTTTACTCTTGTTTTAAATTCATTTAGTCTATTCATATATTTATTTGAGCTCTCCAAACTTATTATCCAGGTATATATAGCCTTCTTCTAGCTGAATTTTATTTTAGCAACATGCTGAGTTTCGCTTAATTAAATATTCAAAATAAAAAATAGTAAAATACGTTAACAAAAGAGATAATAAAATAAAAGAAAACGAAAAGGATTAAAAATTCACAAATAGTCCAAGATATATATGATATCTCTAGTTAAATAAAATATTGGGAAAGTTAAAAAAAAAAATCTTCAAGTATATATTAAAAGGTCGGAGTACTTTTGACATTTGTCAATGATTATTTTATTTCTCTCTTAGGTCATTCGTAATTAGCTATTTATATTTAGGGATAGTCTTAAATCCGAATAATCTGTTTATCTAGAGTCCGTTTGGTATAAGGAAAATACAAGAGAAGAGAAAGGAGAAATTTTTTTAATAAGTTTGATTTAAAAAATTAAAAAAGTGTGGTTAAAAGCTTTTAAGTAATTTTTATTATTCTTTTATATTACTTTTTCTCTTTATTAAAATTCTAAAATCCCATTTTTCTAATTTTTTAAATAGAATTCATTAAAAAATTTTCTTCCCTCCCTTTCTCTGTATTTCCAACATATCAAACAGTACCTTATAGATTTATTTTAGATTCCCATTTAGCTTAAAAAAAAGTTCAAATAATGAAAACAAATATAACATGCCAAACAATCTGCTATGCTCGTCGTGGTTGTTCATTTTTGGTTGCATTGTCGCTTGTTTCGCCTATGTCCTGTTGGTTTGGGTGTATGGTTTGGGTCTAGAGTTCGTAATGGGAGCTATTCAGTCAAACAGGGCTAAAAACTATGTCGGGACAAAATGCTATCAACTCCAGACGCAGCACCTCCTTCTCCTTCCCAAAGGAATGCTAGCTGAGGCTTTAGAAGATTAAAACTATACCGAGGATTTTTCAATTTGTATGGAGATGCTGTTCTAAGGCAGTCCCAATTAGAGACGCTCTATTTAAACGCCACTGCTCAGTCAACCCTCTTTGTCAGATTTGTCATTCTGAACCTGAAACCGTAGAACACCTACTGTTTTACTGCCCGTGGGTAAGATGCATTAGGTATGGAAGCCAACTGTCACTGAGAACTGATCCAAATGTCATTCAATCTTTCCAGGTCTGGCTTGCTGAATTACTATGTGATCACTCTGATCTGGAAGAGAAGGTTCTTTCTCTAATAACATGGATAATCTGGTACATATGGAAAGCTCAGAATGATGCTGTTTTTAACCACAAAGTACCTGACCCAAGGATGGCTCTGCACCTTGCCCGAACAAGTACAAGAGATTTTTGGGATGCCATGCCACTCCGGTCCTCAGAAGATGTCAAAATGGTGCCTTCAAGATCCTTTTCTTGGCGACCTCCCCCACCAGGATGGTTTGAAGTTAATTGTGATGGGTCCTTTCGAGCGGAGGACATGACAGCGGCAATTGGCATAGTCTGCCGTGATAGCATGGGAGCTATGACATGGGCGTTCAGGGATAATTTTGCTACACAGTCTGCTTTTGCAACATAGCTTCTGGCGACCCGCAAAGCTATTCTGTTATGCAAGGAACTCAATCTTTCCCCTTTCGTCATTGAAACAGATAATGAGGATCTGTACGCCAGCCTACAGTCTGCGTCCTCTAGCAGATGTGAATGGAATTGCTGGTTCACTCTTCATGAAACACTAGATTTAGCTAAACCACGGTCTGATATGATCTTCTCTTTCCCTCGCCAAGAAGGGAATTGTGCTGCTGACTTTGTAGCAGTCTCTGTTCGCAGGAAGGTGTACCCTCAGGGGTGGATGCCTTCGTCAACACTTTCTTTCCTGTCTCTCTTATCCCGTGATGCAGCTGAATATGGTTTTTCTACAGCAACTCCTCCAATTGCGGATAGGCTCAACGGCGGCCAGGACCGGGAAGGAATTGGCTGAGTAGGCCGAGTCTGGCACCCGTTTCTTTTGTCTCTCTTTCTTGTACTGTTTCTTTGTTCCTGTCTTTTCTTTTCTGTAAGCCTGACAATGTTGTTTATCTTCTAGCTTGTTGGCTCTTTTGAATGAATCACTTTCAAGGTCCAAAAAAAAAAGAAAAGGCCTGGGCCTCCTGAGGTTGTTGTTTGCTTCTTCTGGTATCCTTGTGTGTTTTGTCTAATTAATAGATTGTAATCAACTGAAATTAGATCCAACAGGAAGAGTTAGTCTTTTAAAACGTGCGAATCAAGATTCAAATCGCTGGTACAAGAGGTGTTCAAGAGTCAAATAAATATGAAATATATATGCTTTGAGATGTGATATTGAGTAATTGCTTGACTATAATGGGCATCGTATGGACAAATTAAATCTATTCCAAGATACAACAATCTTACAGAATACTCAATTTATGTCATCCTGTTTTCCCCCTCCTGGATTTGAGTGAATCTACAGACTGCGGGCTTATGGCACTTTTTTTTTTTTTTACACGAATAATAATTATACATTTTCGAAAGATTGAAGTACATTTTCAAGTTGAGTTTGGACTGTGCTTTTTCATTACTGCTGATCCAAACAAGCAATTGGATGCCGTTTGAATGGAAACAAAATAATAATTTGGAAAATAGGTTCCAAAAATAATTGATAAAAAAAAATATTCTGAGAATATATTTGGTGAAAAAAAATGATTTTGATACGTGCATTTTCATTAAAAACATGGCTTTTGGATTGCTGAATGTGATCCCAAACAGATTGTCATTATTAGTGTTAGTAACTGTGAAGAGAGAAATGGAGAGAGAGAGAAAAATAATGATCATGAGATAAAAGAAAAAGAGTTTTGAGGTCGATCCTACTTTACTTTAACCAAAAAATAAAATAAATAACTCCAAAATACCTAACAATTATGTGTTTATAAAAGTATGCAAAGAAGAAAAAAAAAATTAAATAATGAATTTCAGAGAAAATTGGGAAAAACGCGCTCATTAGAAATTTAATTGATGTGAAAAACCTGATAAATCAAACACATAGAATACTAGCATTTTGAAAATTTTGTGCACACGAAATACAATTACTCTGATTTAGGTTCTTCTTGCTATTAAGTTTTTAATAGGGGACTTTTCCCCAAATTTTCTTAAAATTTAAGCATTTTTTAAAATTTTCCCAATAACAAATTAAATATTTTTATTTTGATAATTTTAATTTTAAAATTTCTCTTAGAATTGTTACATTATATACAAATAATATAGATATTTACTATTTAATAGAATTCATGTCTCTCTGAGTTATTTTATATTTAAACTTAATTTTTATACTTATTATCTAAACAAGTTTTAATTTGAAGATTGATGTTTTTCCAAAAGTTAATCCAAATATAAATTATATTATACTATTGATTTTTTTTTATAACATACAAAAGTCACTTTTGTCACTACTTATCTAAACACATCCTTACAACTTGTTTGTAAATGAAAAATTGATCAAAGGAAAAGGAAAAATGTAAATTTTCCCATCTATTGGCACTTTTAATTTTTAGTGGAAAAATATTTTCCTATATATGTAAAAAGATGGCTTCCTTCACATATTGGTAAGAAGATATTTTTGTACCTAAGAAAAGACCAAATTATCCCCACTTGAGTTCTTTTTTTTTTTTTTTTAAGAGTAAAAATTGGGCATGGTAGATAGAGAGGGATATTGATCAAATGATTATTTTGATTTTAAATAAAACATATTAAGGGCATCAACATGAATATAATCATAAGCAGTTATTTTAAAATTTTTATCAATAATAACAAAAAACCAATTATTTTATAATAATAAATAAAATAATATTTAATACTTATTTTGATATATTTCATTAATAACTATATTCATAAATAATCATTTCAACATTTTTATTGATAATAATGATAATTAATTATTTTAAATCAAGGGCATTAAAATCATTACACCTTACTTTTTCTCATTTGATTATTATTTCCATCCTATCAAATATAAATTTTTCATCAAATTATTTTTCATTCTAATATGCACCAAACATGTTAGTGGCCAGAATTTTTTAATTCCTTTCTTTTTCATTACAATCAATTCTTCCTACCAAAAGGGTCATTAGTCTTTGATGACAATGAGAGCCTTATCATATTGCGCCTTGAGATTCTTAATCAGCAATTACCAAAAGATGCAATATAGTGCAACTTTGGGTCATGTTCACTTTTGAAAGCTTTTATTGATGTCCTAAACTAACTATACGCTGTGCAATGCACTTAAATGAGGTTTTGGCTTAGAAAAGCAATTTAAACTATAACTAAATGAATGCAATGAAAGTAAATCTAAATTACTATATTTTTGGTATCTTTGGATAAATTGATGATTTTGATGACAATCATAGTCTACTTAAGATAATGGGAGTTTTATAAAAAAATATTAGGCTTTCTTGAATAAAAGCCTTAATAACCCATTGAGTCTAATATTTAAATCAATGAACCTGATTAATGAAAATATTGTTAAGCCCTCCTAATGTGCAATTTGAGAATGATCAATGCAATTGATACAATGCAACAACTCAATACTCAAATATAACCATGCAAGATAATTAAAAAAAATCAAGAGAGTCACAATTAAAAATGTATGTAACCAATCCAAATCACAAAATTAAATGGTCCAACAATGATTACAATAACAATCCAAGTATCCAACTAAAAAATACAACTCCTAAGACATAAGAAATTATAAACAATGGATCGAAGCTAAGCCCCCTTTTGAAGCTAAAAGTCATGCCTCTTCACCATCTTTAAGAGTTGGTTGTCCTAGCTATACATAGCATTTGGAATAGCAGTAAATGGGATGAAACCTTGAGCCATAGAAGTTGGAAATGGAAGAAAATGGATGCGAATGGAGAAAGGATTGTAGAAATGGAGGTAGAAAAAGAGAGAAATAGAGAAATAAGAGAGGGAGTGAATGGAGGTGAAGGAAATATTAAACTAAGCTTAAGGTTCGAGTATTATGTAGAGAAAGTTCGGATCTGGGTGTGGAAAATTGGGTAGGATCCATATCCATCAAAATCTAAAGCCCAAAATGTTGTGCTGCGAAATACGACAAGTTCATCACGACAAAATGCATAGAGAGTCACTTCTTGGTTCTTATAATGTTTAATCTCTTGGTTTTTAATTTTGGCTCTAATTTTCAAGTGTCCTACAATAAAAACCAATGTTTTGAAATATCAATGGCCCCAAAAATCAATTGAATATAATTAATAACCAATTATGATAATTTTAGCCTTCAATTAAGCTTAATTCCATGCAAACACTATTAATCTAAATTATGAACAATTCCATGCAAATGAGCCAATAATTCATTTATTTTTTAACAAAAGCAATGCATTTATAAAAGAGTACAAAGGAACAACCCGAGAAAAAGAGCAGCGCAGAAAATTATCCTACATCTACATGACCACTAACACTGCCATTAATTCGTAAATGATATGAAATAATATAAAAGAATTGGATTTTTCTCAATTAGTCCTTAATTTTATAATGCATATTTTCAATTTTCTAGTGCTAATAATGTTAGTCTTAAATGATAATTTTTTATGATAATCATTGTAATTTTAAGAAATTAAATTTAATATGTTAGTATTATGAATGTTTTGTCAACATAAAATTTTAATATAATCTCAACATTTTTGTTAATGAAATTAATAATATTAAGAATAGCGGTTAGAGGATTAAAAAGACATTCTATAAAATTATGGGATCAAAATAAAATTTTGCTTAAAGTTAAAGATTCTAAGATTCATTTTTTGGTTTTTCCTTTTCAAAATGATTCATAAATTAATTCGTGTTCAAATAGCTTAGGGAAAACTATTTTTCATTCCCCATAATTTTATTAGATTTTAAATTAAGTCCCTCCAGTTTTATTCCTTCTTATTGAATTCTCAAAGCACGAGCCCCTCTGTTAACAAACGTTACAGATACAATTAATGCTGAACTATGGAATTGAACGCCACTGGGAGCAGCCAAACTTGATGGAAGGCCAGCTCCTCTCAACATAGACATGGCTTCAAATACATCAGAGAGCAACATCCCTCAAATCGGAGACCAAGATTTCAACACCGCCACTAGGTGTTTATGTAGTACTCAACTACTAATGTCAACAATCAACACTAAATGATTATTGTTTCAATGAGATTTGAACTATTCAAATTTAAATTTGGATGGCATAGATTTAAAGTTCTATTGAAATTATGAAATTACAAAATTAACACTTGAATTAACCAAATTGTGTCAAAAACTAGGTTTTACATATGAATTATAAATTGTTAAGAAAAATACCAAAATACCCCATTCTTCTCTTTCTTCATCTCGTCCTCTCCCTCACTTTGACCTTCGATGCTTACTAGGATATCTGGTCTATGGGGAATTCCTAATTATGTTACGATCACTCAGCAATAATGCTTTATGAAGATCAGATTATGAATGTGCTGCAGAAACAAATAATCTAATTGCAACAGGCAATCGACATGTGTCCAACGTTCACTCTTGGAAGTGACCACAAACACAAAATCTTCCTTCAAAACATGCAAATTCATATTCATTAGGCATAAGCAAAACTGACACTGAGGCATTGCATTATCAAATAACGTTCCTTACACGCTCGGCAATATTTTCATCTCATGTTGCATAATAAATACTACTGTAATGAATATCATTTTTTTTTTGCCAAAAAACAAGTCCATTTTATTAATCACCAAAAAAATCAGATACAAACACCAATAGCCGAAGCCAAAGAAAACCACTCAAAAAAACCTAACCATACAACCTAACACACAAAAAAACTCACCAGAAAAGACCAACACAAGGACAAACAAGAACAAAGGGAAACAAGACAATAACAACAAAAGAACTAAGGACCAGAACTAACCAACACCCTCTCTACTCCAAACATAAAGAGCAGAAGAGTTTACAAAGGTATTAGCAGAAACATCAGATCTTCTTCCAGTTGAGTCAGCCAAAAGAAGTTCTTGTAAGAGTGGTGGTGCTGTAGTCAGCCACCCATTGGGCTCCACCTCTCTACTACCTGCTGCTGCAAAAAAATCCACAGCTCTATTACCTTGGCAGGATGCCAAGGAGAAATCTAAATCAGAAATGCTATCAATCAGCTGAAAAATCTTAGAAACAATAGACACACTTTGCCATTCAACCTTATTAAGCGACTTGGCAAGAATAATTCTATAAAGTTCTTCACAATCGAATTCAATGCAGATCTTCTTCCCTTCAAACTTATTACTTGACAACAAGGCTTCCTTCACAGCTAAACACTCAGCTTGGAAAGCCATGTAGGCTCTAAACTTTTTCTACAATCCTCCCAAAAATGCTCCATAACCATCTCTACAGATTACTCCTAACCCAGCTTTACCATATTGCTTCGAAAAGGCTCCATCAGTATTAATTTTCACAGTACCAAAATTAGGAGCAACCCAAATTGAATTTCTGACAAAGCCAACCCTTTGTCTTACACATCTCCTGCTATCAGTACAAGTTTTAGTATTCCATACCTCACGAACCAGCATAGAAGCTGTTGAGATAACCTTTTCTGGGTCTACTCTTACTGCATTAAACACCCAGTCACACCTTCCCTCCTAGATTTCCCAGCAAATGGTAGCAGCAAGAGCTTTACCCTCTTCATTAATCTCCTTGTTGTCAAGAAATATAGATTCACACCATTTTTTAATACTGACAGCTTGATCTCTGTTAATCTGCAAAGCCAAGGAGCAGCCAAACCAGCATCTAGAAGCCCAAGGACATAAAAGAATCAAACGTTCAATTGTTTCAGATTCCTTACCACAAATTGAACAGATATCATCATGACCGCATTTTCTTTTCTTTAGTGCTTCTCTAGTAGCAAGGGCTCCACTCATCATTCTCCAAAGGAAATGCTTGATTTTTGGGGTATATTCAGATTCCATATCACCTGCCAAAGTTTCTTAGGAATCTGATAAGAACCACTAGGATTCAGCTGCATCTTATTCTCCTCTACTTCTTTAGCAACATGATAACCAGATTTAACTGTATACTTGCCATCTCTACACAAGAACCATATGGCTTTATCTTTTTTTTCTTCACAGGGGACTTCAATCTGTAAAATCAAATTCTTCATAGAATCTGTTACTCTACCATCCAAAGGACTCAAGTCCCATCTTCCATTTCTAATCAGCATATCAACTTTAAGTTCCTTCTCTTGTTCATTCAAAAGAGAATTATTCAAACTTCCTTTAGGCAGGTCTGGTATCCATCTATCAATCCAGATTCTAATGTCACTGCCAGTCCCTACTTTCCAAAATAGACCTCCTTTTAACAAGTTTCTTCCCTCAAGAATGCTGGTCCAACACCACGAAGCTTTCCCTCCTTTCTTAGCTTCCATAAAGCTATCGTTTGGAAAATAGATGCCTTTTAAAATCTTGCACCAAAGCTCCTCTGGATTCTACAACATTCTCCAAGCAGTCTTTGCAAGCAAAGCTTTATTAAAGGCTTGGAAGCTTCTGAAACCCATTCCACCATCACTTTTAGCAGTAGACATTAGATCCCATCTCTTCCAATGGATTCTCTTTCCTTAATTTTCCTTCTGTCCCCACCAAAAATCAGAGATCAAGCTATCAATATCTTTGCAACATTTCTTTGGAAACAAAAAACTGGACATTGGGTATACTGGTATAGAGTTTGCCACAGCCTTTATTAAGACTTCTCTGCCAGCAAATGTCAATAGCTTTTGCTTCCATCCTTGCAATCTCTTACAAATCTTGCTCTTCACAAAAGCCAATGCAGAGGACTTTGATCTCCCCCATATCAGAGGTAGACCTAAATACTTGCCAGGCTCAGTTGTTGCTCTCACCCCTAACTCATTCTCAATCTCTTCTTTAACCTTTACAGTAGTATTAGCCGAAAAGAAGATACAAGATTTGTCTAAATTCATTTCTTGACTAGAGGCCGCACTGAACATGTTTAGAATCTTTTTAAGAATAATACAATTCTTCCTACGTGCTCTTACAAAAAAGAGAGCATCATCAGCAAAAAAAACAATGAGATAGAATAGGACCACCTCTAGATAGCCTTATGCCCTTTAGATCACCATTGCTTATATGGTATTGTATCATAGCAGACAAGACATCAGCAACAATAATAAAGAGATAGGGAGAAAGAGGATCACCTTGTCTTATTCCTCTTTTTGGCATGATTCTTGCAACTTTGTTTCCAGAGACCATTAAATCAAAGTTCACAGAGGTCACACATTCCATAATCCATTTGACCCATTTAGTACAGAAACCGATTTTCAACATCCATGAATATCATTGAGAGTGTAGAAGATTAAATAATCATTGGTCAAATTCCTTATTTGAAATGATACATGCCTAATTTATTACTTAGCTTTTAATGTTTTAGAAATTGACATTATTTTAACAATCTAGTTGCTAATGACAAGTATAATACGAAAAATAATAAGTGTCGAAAAACTATTGACATTAACTTAAATTTTAACAAAAATTGGCATTATTTTCTCAATTTAGTTGCTAATGACAAGTCTAATATTAGAACTCATAAGTGTTGAAAAGCTATTCATATAAACTTAAGTTCTAACAGAAATTGACTTCATTTTCATATGTGAAATGTGATAGTAATAACAAGTCTTTACTGAAAAAGACCAAGTTCAATATGTGAATTTAACAAATTTCTTATTGCAACAAGTTAAGTTTATTTGAAATAACAAGTGCTAACTGGGAAATAACAAGTTCAATATATGGATTTAACAAATTTGTAATTGAAAATAACAAGTTTTGAATATAAAGTAACTAAAAGTATTTTTAATTAACTAAAAAATATAAATTTATTAAAATAAATTAAAAAGCATTTTTAATTTACTTTGGTAAATTTTAGTAATTAAAAATTTATAATGAGAAATTTATCTCTAATTTATAATTAAAAATACTTTTTGATTGTTAAAAATACATTTTATAATGATGAATTTATCTCCAACTCATTATAAAATACTTTTTGGTTAATTTATACAAAGTATTTTTAATTTATAATGAGTTATATAGGTATATAGATTAAAAAGTATTTTTTTAGTTAAAATTAAACAGATTAAAAATACTTTTATAAATTATAAATAAGGAATTATAAGTTTGAAATGGGAAATTATAAGTCTATGATAGAAAATAACTATTCTAAAATAGAAAATTATAAGTTTGAAATAGAAAATTACAAGTTTGCAATATGAAATAATAAGTCTGAAATAAAAAATTACAAAACTGTAATAGAAAATAATAAATCTAAAATAAAAAATTACAAGTTTAAAACAAGAAATTATAAATGTGTTATAGGAAATAACAAGTTTAAAATAAGAAATTACAAATTTACAATAGAAAATAATAAGTCTGAAATAAAAGATTACAATACAGCAATAAAAAATAATAAGTTTGAGATTAGGAATTACAAGTATGCAATAAAAAATAACAAGTTTAAAATAAAAAATTATAAGTTAAAAATAGAAAATTACAACTCCAATTCTTTTGATTACATTGCTCATCTCTTCAACCTTAGCAGAGAGCTCTAGGGAAATAAAATCAAAGAAATTCAGGCAACTTATTGAAAAGCATGATTTTCTTGTCTAGTGGTAATTTGCACGTTCATTAGTGAAGTTTATTAGTTACAAACTATCGAAGAAATTTCCCGCTGAAATGCATTGGTTCCCACTTCCTAGACAACAATATTTAGACAAATGTTGCTGGTCAAAAAACAAAAAAGTCTTTAGACAAATGTTCATTGACATGGATTCCAAACACGCTTGAAACTTGTGCCTGAAAGCATCGGGCACAGGCTATGCTCAGCACATTTATGGGCAGCAAGTGCTCATCCTTAAAACACACCGTTTGGATTAGTGGGAAGATCTCAACCGTTGATTTTCAAATAATCTCAACTGTATGAACTAAATTGGCATATTTCTCCAGATCTGCAACCTTTGCACCGAGTCAAGAGAATAATTGAAGTTGGCCAACAAATACGATAGTAAAGGGGGAATGATGGAAACATCCTGTGAGCATCGACGACTAAGGTAGGATAGGATGGTGCTGAAAGAGCAGCCAACGGCAGGTAGTATGTTTTATATTGGGCACAGTTGGATCTTTTGGAGTTGATTTGAGGTTAATTTTTAAAACAAACGTAAGGGATAATCTTCCTGTCAAGTTTGTGGAGTCAAAAAGGTAAGGATCATGACATTGATATGCTGGGAAGTCGGCTTTCTCCAGCGAAACTCTATTGTGTGGCAAGACGTAGTGATTAGTTATCTGTGATGGCTATCCCTATGGAAGCAATTACTTAGAAATCTTTTCACCAGGTATTATAGAACATGATTTGTTTCTTTCTGGTGACTTAGTACTATTGACATTGAGAATTTGTTATTGTTGGAGCAAAAAATTTTATGGCGTCCCAAATCCAAGCTTTTGTCAGTTTTACCCTGTAAAATTTTGGTAAAATATTACTCATTACGAGTTCTGAAAACATTGAAACAGCCTTTTCCTCGGAAAGTGTTAGAATTTGCAGCCTTTAGGTAGTTTGGTTCTTGTATTTGGCTGACAAATAGATGCCTCAAGGTGCCTTTAGCTTAAATTTAATTTAGAGTCACCAACATCTAATGTGTAAATATATGTGCCTTTGCAATTGATATTAGGGGTGTTCACGAGACCCGTCCCGATCTCATCCCGGTGAACAGGGACGGGATAGAACTTTTGTCCCGTATCCCATCCCGTCCCTCTTTTTCCCCCCTTTTCAGTTTTGGACCTTCTATTCAGTTTTTTTATTGGGCCTATTAATAAAATTTCTTCTTGTTTCCCTTTTTTTTAGCCCAACATTTACTTTGAACCAAAACCAATATGAAATTTTAAACGGAATGTGACTCATGTGAGCGGTTTACGGTGCCTCAAGATGAATTGATTCTGGTCAAGCGAGCGAGAAGAATCTGTCATAGTGATTTATGGGGCTATTTAGTGGCAAAAGTTCATAGCGTCTTGGGGAGTTCAGAGCTAGTGCCAATTACGAGGAGAGATGAGTCAAGAATTTCATGTCGACACAATCAGAGATCAGACAGCATAGCGAAGCCGCAAGAAGGATGAGCTTCGACACGACGGCAGCAATAGAGTCGTAGAGAGACCAGCGAACGTGATGCTAGCGGGGACCACTGCTTTCGTGATGATGCAATGTGAACTAGAGTAGTCAGCAGAGTGAAGGCCCAGGAAGGATCAGTTTGACCAGGCACGGTGATCTCGGCATCAGCAGGGAGAGTCTCATGAAGCTCTGAGCTGGCGACAATGACGAGTATGGAGGCTGTAGAGCAAAAGACCAAGAGGGAGATGGACTTAGAAGACTTAGGAATGGCCGAAGGTATTAGAAAAATTAGGCCCATATCTATTTTTCTTTGTTATTTCTATATTTGCAATTTTTTTAAAATTATATACCCTGCGATAGGACAACCCTGTCCTGTGTTCCGTCCTGTCTCGTCCCATAAATTTTTTTGTCTTGTCCTATCCTGTCCCAAAGTGATTGAGACAAGGACGGACCTACCAAGACGGGACAATTTGAACACCCTTAATTGATATGATCCTAAAATCATACATTTTTGCTCTTGATTTGTCATCTTTACCTCCCTATAGAAAGTGAAACATTGCTTAGAGTGAAAGTATATTCATTCAAATAATGACTTGTCTACAATTTCATTTTTATTTTGTTTGGTTTCAGCTATCATTTGTTTATAGGGCCTTATTGCATCATGTGTTTTTGTGCATTATTGGCTCAGTTTGTTTCTGGACTAGGAATGCCATTAGGTTCTAATGCAAGTGAGAATTGGTCTAGCACTTTCACACTTTCATGTCAATTAAGGATCTAAGCTGTCTATTATGGGTCTCTGTCAAGTTCCTCTTTCATCAACTGAACTATCAAGTTAAAATGAGTTTATTTATGTATACATGGAGACTAAACATAGCATTTGTTGTTTTTACCCTCCTTTGCATATTTTATATATCTAATACTTGGAGGTTTTGCTCATCATATATCAGTCTCTTCAAACTTATCTCTTTGCCATATTCTTTGGGCATCAAACTTCCTTTTATGGTTTTGTCATAAAGTTACTTGGTTCTGATTCAATCATATTTGATACTAAGCCTAAAATTTGATTGAAATTGTGAAATTTTAGGCATTGCTGAAAGTTTAAAACAGTATCATCTGGTAAGCTATCAACAATTTCCGGTAAGTTTGAGAAACACTACGCTTCTATGAAATGGTAAGAGTTTTGGACATTGCTGAAAAGTTACAATAAGTGTAATAGATATACTTGCATTGGACATTTCTAAAAGTTGTAAAATTTGACATACACATGACATAAACAATGCTATATAGTGTCGCTATAACTTTTGATAAAACTTGAGATATATTTGACAAGGATGAAAATTGATTTGCTGGACATTGGTTATAGGTCTAGATGATTTCTATCCAGTGAAACAAAGCAATTATCATCCTTTCAAAAAATTGTCATGTGTATTCCTAAGCTCTAAAAGAAAGGTGTAACAAGTAGTACAGTGTTGGTGCTTCCAAAAAAAGTAGCCACCAAAAGAGTCTAATGTCATCCTTTCAAAACATCATCCTATGCACTCCTAAGCTCCAAAAGAAAGGTGTAATAAACAATGTCATGTTGGTGCTTCCAAAACAAAGAAGCCACCAAAAGAGTCTAGTGTCTATTTCAGTTTCCTGTGTGAATCACGAGATATGTAATTTGTGAGGTTTATATCATGTAGTATGTGAGGGCCATACAAATCTTAGCAATATTTGTAAATGACAATACTGAAATGAATAAAATGTTATAATTTTCCACAATGTCTTCTTTTTATCTTTTCTTCCATTACCTTGAGAATTGTTTGCATTAAGATATATTTCTTCAAGTGATGGGAAATCACTTTCTTCATGTGCCTACATTGCAAAGATTAATGGGTGTGACTCAAGGATGTCATAACTATGTGTAATAATAAGTAGTGAAAAATTTATTGATTCATACCATTAATAAGTTTGTAAATGACAATGATTGAGATATAGATGGTGGGAAAGAATATTGAGTTTGTGCAGATTCTATTGGATGAACAGGTTGTGTTTGTGCATCCTTCTTTGTGTTCACTTTTTTTCTCTTATCAGATGAAAGAGCCTCATGTGTCTGCATAAGATAATGTAGAATGTTGTGTGAGATTTTAGGAGATTAATAGCAAATATGATTGAGAGTTTTGTGGGATTTTATTTCCTGATTTTATTTTCTGTTTTCATACAATTGTAATCACACAAAATCAAGCCATCATGATCAGCCTTGTATCCTCTCTTTGTATATATATGCGTTCGATTGATTCAATAATATATAGAAGAATCATTCAGCTATTTCAAATCTGTTACCTTTGCTATATGGTATTAGAGCATTAATTAGCAACACCGACGATAATGACCCATTCTTCTAGTAGTGAGAAGGATTTAACCTCTGTGCCTGAGTCACACACAACATCGGGAGCAATTGGTGGCTCCTCCACTGGTGGCTTGTTGTGCCCTCCATCCATAGGGGTTGAGAACTCTGCCGTCCTTATCGTGCTTGAAAAGCTCTCTAGCGAGAACTATAAAGAGTGAGCCTAATTGATTTAGCTCTCTCTTGAAGGCCACAGTAAGTTCGGCCATGTCACCGGTAAGTCACCATCTCTGCCACTGTCTGACGCTAAGGCAGTGTAGCTCTTGAAGGCCGAAGATGCAATGGTTTACTCATGGCTGGTTAACGCAATAGCTCCCTCTCTTAAGCAATGCTTTATGTTTCTGTCACTGGCATGCGAAATATGGGATGCCATTTGTGAAGCTTATGGAGATAAAGAGAATGCATCTCAAATATTTGACCTCAAGGCTAAGTTGTGGGACCTAAAGCAAGGTTCTCTTTCTTTGGGAGATAATTGCCTTGCCAAAACTACCATTTGGCAAGAATTGGACCTTCTTAGTGATGATAGTCCATGTTGTGCTTTTCATGCTGCTAGTAACAAAAAGAAGATTGAAAAGGAATGTTTGTTTGAGCTTTTGGCAGGACTGAGCCCATCTTTTGATGATGTTCGTGGAAGGATTTTAAGTCAAGATCCCCTTCCCTCTGTTTGTGACGCCTTTGCTATGCTTCATAGTGAGGACTCATGAAAGAAAGTCATGTTGAAAGGTGACCCAACACCTCAACCTTTCACTGTTGAACCATCAGCTCTCACTGTTTGCTTGCTTGATCAGCGTCCTCGTAACACAAAACCTAGACTGCAATATGAACAATGTCACAAGCAAGGTCACACCAAGGACACCTATTGGGGTCTCTATGGTAAGCCTATCGATTAGAAGCCTAAAAAGGGGCAAGGCCGTGGTTATGTGGCCGAAGTCTCACATATCGATGATATGAGCTCCTTTAATTTGGGACATTAGGATGATCAACTGAGCAAAATCCTTGAATTACTGGCTGCCTTAGAAAACAGTCACCAGCCTTGGAAGCAGCCGCCTACCACAGTCATTAAGGGAGGTAATTTTTTCAAAGCATTGGCTACTATGAAAGGTATGAGTTCTGGGTAGTGTTGGACAATTGATTTCAATGCCTCTGATCATATGACTGATGATATTACACTATTCTCCTCTTACACTTCTACCACCACTTTTCCCCTAGTTAAAATTATCGATGCCTGTGATTCTTAGGTTGCTGGTATTGGGAGCATTAAAGTCTCCGCTATGCTTACTTTACATGCTGTTCTTCATGTTCCAAACTTAAGATGTAATTTATTATCCGTCAATCAACTTGACAAGAAGAATGCTGTCATGCTGATTTTTTTGCTACTTATTGTATCTTTCAGGATCTGTTGACAAGGACAACAATTGGCATTGCTAGAGTGTTTGACGGTCTTTACTACTTGGATGATTGTGTTGACCACCGTGTTACTTCTTGTAATAAAGTGTCTCTCCCTAGGACTAGTGACTTGAAGTTATGGCACAAATAGTTAGGACATCCTAATTTTCATTATATGACTTAAATGTTTCTATTTATTTGTTCCAATAAAGATTGTTTTGAATTTTATTGTAATGCTTGTGAACGTGCAAAACACCATCGTACTATTTTTCCTAGTGTTCCTTATCATGCTTCTAAACCTGTCACCACAATCCACAACAATTTGTGGGGCCCTACTCGGGTTTCCAATCAAACACACTCAAAGTGGTTCATAAGCTTTATTGAATATTGATGATCACACACAAGTGAGTTGGGTCTTTTTGTTAAAAGATAAAAATGATGTTTATCAAACCTTCATTGATTTCTATCACATGATTCAAACTCAATTTCAAACTCACATTCAAGTTCTTCATACTGATAATGGCACTGAATATGTCAATCACAATCTTTCAACCTTCCTAAAAGACTATGGTATCCTCCACAAAAGCCCTTTTCTCAACAAAACGATATAACCGAAAGGAAAAATAGACACATTCTTGAAACAGCCAGAGCAATCATGTTTAGCAGCAATATACCCAAATATCATTGGGATAACGCAATCCTCACTGCCACCTTCCTCATCAATCACATGCCCAGTAAACCCTTATCCTATAAAACACCATTGCAAGTCCTTCATGGTCACTACAATCTTCCATATCTAGAGAATATCCTACCCTTACAGGTGTTTGGTTGCACCACCTATCTCCATCTCCATCACACTCACAAATTTGACCCCAAAGTTATTTGCTGTGTTTTCTTAAGATACTCTGGAATACAAAAAGGGTATAAATGTTATGACCCTGCTTCCAAACATCTCTATGTTACCTGTGATGTCACCTTCCATGAAACCACTCCTTTTCATTCCCAGTCCTCACTTCAGGGGGAGTATTGGTGTGAATCTCAGACTGAAATAGCGAAGATCGATCCTAGAGACCCAATAGAACCTAAACCTCTTCACAACTTCTGCTCAATCTATCCCCAGTTCTTGAGGAACCTACTAGTGAGGAACTATCTAAAGATAATAAGGAAAGCACTTATTCAGGGGGAGATACTTTCAAGAATATACAATTCTATACACAGAGACATAAGACAGGTAATGTTCCTCAAACATATGAAGAATGCCTTGAATCAGAACTGGAAGCAGTTCTAAAAGAAATATAGAGTAATATTGATAAGAGGCAAGAGCAGAATGATCTTAACTTGCCTATTACCATCAGGAAACCCTTTAGAACATGTACAAGGCATCCCATAGAGAGGTTTGTCTCCTATCAAGCCCTTACACTTAAATATGTTGTTTTTGTCTCTCATCTGGATGATGTTATAATTCCAAATAACATCAGTAAAGCTTTAGTTCACCCTAAATGGAGACAAGCTGTTATGGAAGAAATGAAAGCTCTAAAGGGCAATGATACTTGGGATGTAGTTGATCTACCTTAGGGAAAGAAGGCAGTGGGATGCAAGTGGGTCTTTACCCTGGAATATAATGCAGATGGCATCCTTGAAAAGTATAAAGCAAGACTTGTGGCATAAGGTTTCTCTCAAGTGTATGTCATGGATTACATAGAAACTTTTGCACCAATGGCAAAACTGAATACCATCAGAATCCTTTTATCACTAGCTGCCAACCTAGACTGGCCACTACATTAGATGGACATAAAAATGCCTTCTTGAATGGTGAATTAAAAGAAGAAGTGTATATGAAGCTACCCTTAGGGTTTCCTGGACAAAAGACAAGCCAAGTATGCAAACTAAGAAAGTCGTTGTATGAATTGAAGCAATCTCCCCAAGTGTGGTTTGAAAGATTTACTCAGGTTCTAAAAGCACAGGGATACTTATAGGGACAAAGTGATCATACTTTATTTTTTAGACACATGAGTGGGAAAATCACAGTTCTTGCTATATATACAGATGACATTGTACTTACAGGCAATGACCTAATGGAAATAGATTGGATTAAAGGAGCCCTGAACAAGGAGTTCCAGGTCAAAGATCTTGGAGAAATGAAGTACTTCCTAGGGATGGAGATGGCCAGATCAAAAAGAGAGATCTATATCTCACAAAGAAAGTACATGCTGGATCTCCTAAAGGAAACTAGAATGCTAGGTTGTAGACCTAGTGATACTCCCATATAGGTTGATAAGATTGAGGATGATGAAGACCTAGAAAAAGTTGTTGACATAGGAAGGTATCAACAAATGGTAGGAAAACTAATATACTTATCTCATACTAGACAACTGTGAGTGTCGTGAGTCAACACTCTCATGATCCAAAACAAAAGCATCTAAATGAGGTATACAGGATTTTAAGATACTTAAAGGGTTTACCAAGGCAAGGCCCCCTATTCAAGAAATCTGACCAAAGAAATGTAGAAATGTTTATTGTAAGCCTCCTTCCCTCAACACATAAAAGCTTAGGTAGAAAAGGAAAACTGTTATACAAGCTACCATAATAGAAAAGAAACCTTGTAAACCATTTTCAAAACTGACAATTAAACTGTGGGCATCAACCCAAATAAGGTATATGCAATCGAAAGTCTTTCACTCTATCATTAGATTAACAGTCAAATCATTTCATTAGGCCTCCTAGCCTCCGGCTTAGGTAAATAAGGTATCACACAAAAGCCTATCTAACGATCACATAAATATAAATTCATCATTTTTATAAAACAATAAGAATAGCCTCCGGCTAATAAAAATAAGGAGATGACACTTTCTCTAGTTTACAAAAGGCCATGCAATCAAAATATTTCAAAAAAACCCTAAATGTGGCAATATACACTGGTTATACATATACTACAGGCTAGAGGCATTACAGCTTAACCAAGCTCAAGCCTCCGTATCCCTTCTCAAAGACGTACGCCTAGAACCTTCACCTGAAACATTATAAACCACAGGATGAGACAGAACTCCCAGTAACCAACATTTCATACAGAGTACCACAAATAGGCTCATGAGTCAGTGATCAGACAGTATAGCACAGATAATGTGCATCATATGTGATCATATAAAACTATAATTAATAAGAACATAGAAGACGCAAGATCAACAACATAAACATCATCCCTCACTTTGGGGATTTCAAAGAGCCGAACCCGTCCTATCCCTTACTATGGGGCACGGAAGGAGCCACAAGGGCCCATCCCTTGCTATGGGGGACGTAAATAGCCAATCATCATGCATTAATGGAGGCCTTACCACGTGGTAGTAACAATTGCAATCTCTCACCAATCCCAACACATGCATCATGCTCAAACATCTTTACCGAATAAATATACCATTCCACAAGAAATTTCAATTAGTGGCATATCTTTCAGAAAATTCCTAATGCATTCATATTGTACAAAAACCCCACAAGACAACTCTCCCTTTTTGATATACAAAAAACATTTAGAACCCCAGTTATTACTCGACGCACAAAACAAATCCACTCATAGTACCATAACAACATGCATAAAGGATTGGAAAGTGGTTACCTCTCGCCTGAGCAAGGAATAACCAAAACACCACGATGCTCGTGCACCAACAAATAGTCACAACAGGTCTACACAACACACAACCACCATGTATTAGCCTTTAAACTAATAAAATGGTCAACACATGGGGACTCAAAATTCCTAATCTTAACCAAAACTCTACCCAACTCATAAGGGCCAAAATCATCACAATAACACTCCAAAACCACAAGAGACCATTAATACTCTAGCTTCCCTTCCAAAACCTCAATTGAATTCAGAAACTCAAATCCCACTCTAGAAATTCATCACCCAAACATCCAATTAGAACAAGATCAAGTCCTACTAACATTCTAAACTGATTAAACATCCAATTTAACCTTCTTATCATAACTCAATCCATAAAACTCAATTTCAACCACTACATTATCATCCTCAATCATAAACCTCCATTTTCACAAACCCTAAATTCCCAAAACTTCCAAATCTCCAAATTCAAGAAAACTACACCGATTAAATACTTAGACTAGTCTATAACAATCATTTAAACTCAAAACAATCGGTCAAAAAGCTCATTTTATCAGAAACTAGAGAGCCTTAGGATTCCTCTATAAAATTCTCAAAAATCCCAAGAGAAAGAGTAGATTAAAGGTTAGATTCACTTATCTGAGGTATTGGATCCTTAGAAACACCTCTCCAAGCCAAAACACCAAAACACCGAAACCCTAACAGAGCCTCTCTCTTCCTTTAGATTTTCTGATTTTCGAATATCAAACCCCTTCTCTAGATTTAAAGACGTGACCTTTTTGTCACGGCGAACCCAGTAATTGGTCATGACTAACTAATCCCGAGAGGGATTTTCTAACCGAGAGACCCAAGTTCGTCACAGCCAAAAACCCATTTCGTCATGGTGATAACTTTTTCCTGAGAGGAACTCTTGCTTACCTAACACCTTTCGTCGCGGCTCCCCCTTAACTTAGTCGCAACGAAAACACATTCCCAAAGGAAGCTCTCCCAAAACTCTCTGCTTTGCCGTGATGAAGTTTCACTTTGCCACGGCAGACAAATCCTGAGAGGGATTTGTTCACCTGCTCCTCCAACTCACTTTGATCCCAAACTAGATAACAAGATTCAAGTTTAAATTACTAACTCTATCCTCAGAAATCAAGGTTAAAGGGCTATTAAAACTTAGGATGTTACATTTATTGATGTTGATTGAGCAGGTGACCAAGACGATAGGAAATTTACATTTGGATATTTCACCTTTTTTTGGGTAACTTGGCTACGTGGCATAGTAAGAAGCAAAGTGTAGTAGCAAGAAGCAGTGCTGAAGCAGAATTTTAAGCTATTGCTCTTGGGATTTGTGAAGGCATATGGGTGAAACGAGTGCTTGAAGAACTATGAATGAGTGTGCAATTACTTCTTAAACTCTACTTAGATAATATGACAGCTATCAATATCTCTTATAACCCAGTTCAACATGATAGAATGAAGCATGTAGAAATAGACAGGCATTTTATAAGGGAGAAGATCGATGTATAATTGATCTTAGGTATATACCCTCAAAGGAGCAGACAACCAACACTCTCACAAAAGGTCTCACTAGAGATAAATTCAAATATCTTATAGGCAAGTTGGACACAATTGATATTTATGCTTCAACTTGAGAAGGAGTGTAGAATATTGTGCAAGATTTTAGCAAATTAACAGCAAATATGATTGAGAGTTTTATGGGATTTTATTTCCTATTTTCATAACACAAAATCAGGCCATCATGATCGACCTTGTATCCTCTCTTTGTATATATATGCGTTCAATCGATTCAGTAATATACAGAAGAATCATTCAACTATTTCAAATCCATTACCGTTGCTATAAATAAATACAAGATCATAAAAGCTTCTATTTACACATAATATAAATGATATTAAAACTTAATACTTGTTCCTTTGGATCAACTTGTCTAAACTTGCTTAGAATTTTTTGCCCCAACCTTTGTACCATCGCTTTCTTTTTCTTCCTTCTCTCTTTTTGAAACCTTAAGCATATTTTGTGATTCTGTGATTGGTGCTACACTTGGCTGAGCAGTATCATCTTCATTATCATTAGGAATATCATGTTCTGCTTCATAGATTAACCTTTGAACATGCTTAAATTGTTCAAGAGTCTTGACAGCCCTTTTTGCCAATCTTACCATTTTATGTAGTAATAGTTTGTACTTTTGTGTGATTTCAAGTTTTAGATCCGCTTCTATCTCATTTCCTCTAATGTCATGCATAACATCACTTCTTGCTTTCCTCGTCTATCTCTTGAGAATGTATTGCATAGGCATAATTCTCACATCTTTAGACTCGTATACTTTCAATGCATGACAACAAAGTGTCCCAATGGTCTTAAACATCCCACAAGTCTAAAATTTCATGTATCAAGCTTAAAAGAAACTCTTCATTCGCTGTCTTTATCAATTATATGGGTTTTGTGTGCAAATAAAGGCTCTTTCTCATTACGTTCAGTTAACTTCACAGCAAATTGGAGATTTCATTGTTCTTGGAACATGTCAAAAGCACTCAGGGTATAAGTAGTTGTTAGTTGGCATAATATAGGTACACTTTAATTAACCATCCTAGGTATCTTTTGCCTAGAATCAAACTCAAGCTTCAATTTTTTGTCCCCCTTCTCTGAAATGACTTTGTCAAAAGTGGTACAAAACTCGTTGATGTCTAGATTTGGTGTTGTGCATTGTTTTACATCAGCATTTATACTTTCAGCAAGTTGCATGCTCCTCATTCTTGGTGTGCAAGAAGTCTTCACATAGCATCAAGCCCCCTTCTCCTTAATGTTAGACATGGAATCAACCACCTATTTTGATGTACATCATAAGAAGATAATAATTAGCTCCACGCTTCTTCAAACTTGTCAACTTCTATAATTTTAGACATGTATTTGCAAAAATCAGTCAAAAAATGTGACCCATCTTTCATCAAATTTTCAAGGTATTTATTGCCATTTTGCTTTAAATGCCAAGTGCACAAACAATGCTTAGTATCAGGAAGAACTTTACTCAAAGCTCTCCATATAGCTTGATCTTAGTTTGTAAAAATTGTTTTAGGCTTTTTCTACATATAAGCATCTAAGAAAGTTTCTAACACCCACTTAAAAGATTCAATAGTCTCATCAAACATTAATGCTGCTCCATAAATGACTGTACTTTTGCAATGATTAAAGCCTGAAAAGATTGCAAGAGGTTGATTATCACAATTTGTACCATATGTTGTGTCCTAAGCTACAATCTCACCAAAGTATGCACAATCTATTACATTCTAGCATCTGCTCAAAACACATTAGTCATTTGTTCTTCTGTGTCCATCTAATATTTATAATAAAATGAAGGATTTGTTGCAAGTTGTTTTTGAAAACATTCAAATAACTATCTTTCC
>NW_021633323.1:0-33344 GCF_004799145.2 Neltuma alba | reverse complement strand
CATTCTATCAGGTGAGCCGCTACTATTCACGTAACAGTAACTTTGTGAGGCGAGCTGAATAGAAAATGTGATTGGCTCGGCTCCTTTTGTGATGTAGATATGTAGATACTAAATTAAACCACTACTGTTCATATAAATATAAATGGTAATATAGAGCATACATGTTTAAGTTATATAGATACTACAATATATGGAGCTTTCAATTAAACAACACTATGCCGCTGCCAATAGTCTAAAAATATATTAAATTTTTTGAGAGGATCAAATTTTTCCTTTCTTTTTCCAATAGGTTTGTTAAGTGTTTTCAACATTTTATATATCATACCAAAACATCATTCGGTTCTCTAAAATCCGTTTCGGTTTCGATCTAGCTCTGAACTGCAGCTTAACATCAGCTCAACTCTACTCCAATCCAACTGGGATCATCGGCTCCAATCTGGTTAGTTCTTTAATCTCCACCTCTAATATCCTTAAACATCTATCAATAAGAGTCGGGTCTAGTATAAATGACCAGTTTCACAATATAACAAATCAATATTCAAATATATGTTGGAAACTATGTCCATATCTAGTGCTGATAGTGTCTCCACTAGAATTATCTGTAATAAAAGGATATCTGTGTCTAAAAAAGATATTCCTAAACATCTCACGGATACCTTTGGAACTTCCATGGCCCTGTAGAAATATAAAGACAACACACACGTTAACATGTAAAACCAAGTCACCCTCAGACTAATCACGGCTTCTAAAAATCCATGTGAATGCAATACGTGTCTGTAGGCAATGTGTTGAGACGCAGATTTAATGGAATATATATTTAAAATAAAATCATCATCATCATAATTCCATTCGCTGTAACCTGGAGGAGACTAGATTTATGACACTTTCTATATTGTTTGATTAAAATTTGTTTTATTTATCGGCCGCCCATATAATAAACGTGGTTGTCATAATAAATATTCCCTTTGGTTTCAAACATACGTCTACAATTATTACCAAAAAATATATATGTCTATAATTCAAAAAATTAACTTAAAATTTTATTGACTCTTCCTTAAAATTTAACAATTTTTTATATTTTATTCCTATTTAAAATACATTATATCCCATAAAAACAAAATCTATATAATAATGAATAAAGAATAAAATCGTGCATTCATCTGAAAATTTTGATTATATAACTTATAAATAGAATAAAAAAATCTCCTTTATTTACTTTATAAGTAGGACAAGAGGAATAAGAGTTTGTTGATAGATAGATTTAATTCTAAATATAAGACATCAATCTAATTTATTTTTTATAGTTTCATTTTTAAAGCTAATTCACTAAGTTATAAATTAAATTGATATATAATAAAATATTATATCAGGTTATTTTAGAAACATCATATGATATTAGTTATACTAACTAACTTAAACTTATCTGATTCTCTCAATCTACCCAAATTTAGTAGCTCTTAGGGGGGATAATTAGTATTATACAATTTTTATGTTAAATTTGTTTTCAGGATCTTAAAGTATTTTTCAAACTAATTTGCCAAGTGGTTCTTACATTTTGTGTAGAACATGAGAATATTTGTCGTATTATTTAATACTACCTCCGGTCCTTAATATAAGATCATGTTTGACTTTTATTTTGGTGCTAAATATAAGATCCCAATCCATTTTATCTCATATTTATGCATTTTTTTTTTAAGATAGTCATTCTAATAATAGTAATTCTACCTAATACAATTGATTAGTAAGGATATTTTATGAAAGATAACACATATTTATTATAAATAATTAATTTAACTTCTTTCTTAATCTTTTTAAATTAGTCAACTAATTTTTATAAATAGATCGGAGATAGTATGCATATTAAGAGTGAAGGTGCGTCAAGTAAGTAACTTGGAATATCTGTGAAATGCATTCATTACTCCCCTGACAAAGAAGAAAAGAAACACATTCAACGATCCAAAGGAGTTGATGTTAGAATTTTACTCTTAATAGTAAGAAATAGAGTACGTGAATGTAGGACGTGTCTGTGGGCGATGGGTTATAAAAACACAAACCATCATGAAAAGATGCAATTCCTGTCGCCGTAACTTCGACGAGACGAGATTCATGTCAATTTTTATCGACCGCCCATATAATGCACGTGCTTGTTATAATTAATATTCCCTTGTTTCTAATATACTGCTTCAGTGCTACTCCCTCGGGTAAAAAATTTTAAATAATCAAATGATATCTAACAAACTAACAATTAAAATTAGTTAGAAATAATAAATAAATCAGAAATATTTTTTCTAATTTTTTTTTATTTATTAAGAGAGTAAATAAGAGGCAACAAATAAAAAAATGATGAAAGAGAATATATAAGAGTAATATTAATAAGAAAGAGTATTAAATACAGTTAATTAAGAACAAAGTAGGAAAAAAAGTAATAAGTACTCAAAAAATTCAAAAATAAAATTTATATTTTAGATAAGAGTCATCTCTAAAAATAAAGTTAATATGTAGGACCGTAGGGAGTATCTATAACTCACTCTCAACGCGTTTTATGAGAACCCAGAAAAACTTTAAATCTCATTAACTTTATCTTGAAATTTAACAATTTAATTTTATTCCTATTTATTATGTAATATATTCTATAAAAGGAAAGTTTACGCAATAATAAATACAGGATAAAATTGTATGTTCATTTTAAAAATTTAATTATGTGTCTTATAAATAAGATAAAAAAAGTTGTTTCTCTCTCCCTTATAAATGAGATAAGAGGAGTAAGAGTGTTTTTTCGTATGATTCAGAATATCCTTATAAGTTACTTTAGACTTAAAACTAATATCTATTGGGTCCGAAACGTAGAGATTAAAATCCTCACAACAAGTATGTTTTCCGGTTTCAAACCTGTATTCTGCTCCTCATGGGGGTAACCTTCTTGAATTTGATGCTAAATGTAAAGAATCAATCCATTTTATCTTTCATATTTATTATTATTTTTTCAATCTAGCTAATTTATTCTACTTATAAACTGTTATTTAATCTAACATTAAACAAGGTTATTTTAGAGAGATCAGATCATATTAGTTATAATTACCTAATTCAAGTTCAAGCAGCTCTTATGTTACGGGCTATAGGAATAACTGATATTATCATAATTCCTATATTATATTAAATTTGTTGTTGCCACGTTTATCCTTCCCATGCCCTCATATCTTTTATAAATAGGCATTGTCCATTACACCGTGAAATCCCAAGCTAAACCCAAAAAACTTCAGTCTTACCCTCTTCCATCATCGATCATGGCTTCCAACAAACCAGTTCTCATTCTCCTTTCCCTCCTCACACTGTCCTCCATCGTCATCATCAAACCCTCTCATGCCGTTGATTTCCCCATGAGCAAACCTGGTTGGAAAATCGCCGTCTACTGGGGACAAAACAACGAATCCAGTGAAGGACCCTTAACCGAGGCATGCGACTCTAATCTCTACAACATCGTCGCCATCGCATACCTCCATGTTTCCGGCAACACAACATCCTTAAACCTGGAAGACCACTGTCCTCTCGGCAACTGCTCCGCCCTAGCTTCACAAATCCAACACTGTCAAAGCAAAGGCATCCAAGTCTTTCTTTCCGTCGAGGTGGATGCCGTCGATGATCCTACTTCCTTGGCACAGTATCTCTACGATAGCTTTCTCAGCGGAAAATTAGGCCCTCTCGGAGCAGTGACCTTAGACGGTATCGATCTTGCCCACATTGAAGACCGCCCAGAGCCATGGGACGAACTCGTGAGGGCGATCAATGGTTCGACCCAAGACAAAAAGATTTACATTTCGGGAGCCCCACATTGCAGTACCAGTTCCTTGGACAGTGCAATCGATACGGGTCTTTTTGATTATCTCTGGGTTCTATATTATGGCCCATCGGCTACGTGCGAATATTTAGGAAACAACGACTTCACAAATCTTCTTAATTCATGGGCAAAATGGACGTCAAAGCCAGGTTTAGTTAATAGCTCAGTGTTCTTGGGTTTAGTAGCGTCAAATGAGACGTCCGCAGCATCCTATGGTTACATACCACCAGAAGAGCTCAAGTCTAAAGTTCTTCCGACCGTGACGGAATCTTCAAACTTCGGAGGAGTCATGCTCTGGAACAGGTACTATGACAAGAAAACAGGTTACAGCACTGAGATAAAGGATGCCTTGGGCACAAAAGTTTTTGAATGCGCACGCCAGGTTCTTGCATCAAGGAGATTCAACAGTCTCTTGGCCAAATCTGTGTAAAAATGCATGGCATGTACTACTACTATATGTAATATATATGAATAATGGCAAGCTACTGGGCTTGCATGCCAGTATGCATCTATGCACGTTTGACTACGACAGTACCACCATCTAATAGGTGTTTCTTTATATAAAGATCCACCACTTCTATAAATATGAGGTTTGAGCAACTGTTACTAAGTTGTTTTATCTTAGATAAAATACTATCTAGTACCCTAATCTTATTTTTCAAGTATATCTAGTATAGTAATCTTATTATTTATGATGCGTTCAGCATCTTTTTTTTTTTTTTTTTTTACTTCCAGCACCTTAATCTTATTTATAATGCTTTCAGCAACCTAAATCATAAATAAGATTACAGCGATAGATATAATTGGACAAAAAATTTAACATCCAAGTGTTGAGTACATTGGGAAAATAATATCACGATATTGGATGCACTATAAATAAGATTACGGTATTAAGTATACTTGAGAAATAATATCAAGATGCTGCAGGGTACTTTACCCTTTTCGTTCAATTTATATCCAAAGCTTTATATGTAAATACTACTACCTCCTATCCTTTTTGTCTTTTCTTTTTTTTAAACCTAGGCCTCCTATTCTTAATATGAAAGTTAGATGAGAGGCTATATTTGATCTAAATATAAGAAAACAATCAATGAAGTTATTGGACGAAATCTTTTGATTGTGTAATATAATACACATACATTCATTCTATCATTGTACAATATATACGTAATATACATATATGGTAGAATGAAATGTTTCAAGACTTAAGATTTTGACATATATGATCATGGTTGCTGTGTGAAAACCTACTGTATTGTGGTTGATTATGTAATTATAAGAAAATAAGAAATGATAAATAGATATGAGAATTTGCATGACGGGGTTTATATTTCTTCTCTTGGAATATTCTAAGTTGTGAAATTATAAAATACTACGTACTTCCAGTCCTTAATATAAAACCTCATTTGACTTTTATTTTGGTCCTAAATGTTAGATTCCAATATATTATGTCTCTCATATTTATCTATTTTTCCTCAAGATAATTCTTTAATAATGATAATTCTGGCTAATAAATTTGATTAACGAAGATATTTTAGGAAAACAACACTTATTTATTTCAAATAAATAATTTAAATTATTTTCTCAATCTATTTAAATTAATCAACTAGTTCTTATATTTAAAATCAGAAGTAGCATATTTAAAGTCCAAAATATTATTTATTAAGTAAGGCGGAGATCTTTACATAATATAGATAAGGTAGTGGTACTACTTGGGCAGATAAGCCCATCCTACTCTACCTTACCTAAGCACAGCCCAAAATTGCTTGGGCTTTCATCGGGCAAGACTTGGTACTGAACTGCAAAATGCACCTAAATTATATAAGCACTGTTTTATTCATAAAACAAAGAAACAAAAATTATTACTAGCTATCAATTTACGAAAATCTATGTTAATTATCGTCGCCGCAAATGGAGCATATGTTTCAGGATTCAAATCAATCTCAATTAACATAATCCCCTTTAATTATAACTTTTAGATAACTCATAATTCGAAGCTCCCACTCAGTTAAATAATTCATACTTATGAATAACGGGATTAGTATTTCAATCTTATGAAAGATATTTCACGCAAAAAATATATAATAAAATTTTTATATATAATATACATTTTCCACAAAACTAGAAACATGTTTATTTAATTTTATCAATCCATGTATAATTATTTTATGAGCCATAAGTCGATATAAAGATTTACTGCATTGAATTTCACCTTCAGATAAAGGGGATTTATTAGCTAGGCTGACGTCATTCATTCCTTGGAGTTAAGCGCATGATTTAAAATATTTTCCTCGGGTCATTATCATAAAAAATTCCGATATGTTTTATAATATAACATGCTTTGCCTAAAGTATTAATTTTTTTCGTAGGCAAAAAAAAAAAGTACTAATTTTTTCAACATAGCAAAACATCATAACTAATTAAAACTCCGCTAACTTATAATTTTTGTTAAAAGTAATTTTAAAATTTTATAAAAAAATAATTAATTTCATTGTTTATTATTAGTTGCTCGTGACAAGGACGGGAGGCATTAGAAAGGCGCCACAAACGTCCAATTGTAACGTGTATATCAGGGCAGGCTAGTCCCTAACCATCATATTAGCCCAACATTACCACGGATCAATTTGGGTATTTCTCACTTTGATAAGCATCTCATCAGGCCTAGATAGCTCATATTTAATTTGGACTGTCCAAATTAATTTTTTTTTTTATTTGTTTGGTTTAATACAATTTTTCATCCTCAGATTTGAACCTATTTTGTTTTTGGTTCATAAAATTTTATGTCTGTGGTTTTGGTTCTTGGAATTTACACCATTACAAAACATTAGCCCCAAACAATTAAATTTTGCTGAGTTGGCACAAACAGTGGTGGTTTGGATGATGTGGCTTCTAACTTAACAACTGCAGTCGGCATGATGAGCTGGACATGAAATTTTTGGGTTGGGGGGGGGGGTCAGGTGCTCTGTCCTCATGTGCTGCATTTTAAACAGACCTGACTCTTTTTTTTTTTTAACCTTTCCTAATTACATGTCCAGTTCATCATGTCCCCTAATTACCTCATGTTGTTATGTCAAAAGCCATATCATCCAAACTAATACCATTTGTACCAGCTCAACAAAACTTAACAGCTAGGAATTAACTTTTGCAATAGAGTAACTTCTAAGGACTAAAACTACAAGTTTGATATTTTAGAGACCAAAACCAAAATGGGCTCAAATTTGAGAGACAAAAAATTATAACTCTATTTGTTTAAAATAAATATTTTGATGGGTATAGAATTTAAAATAAAAATTTTCTTAACTAAAATTTTTTCAAAAAATAATTTTTGATTTAAAAGTAAATAACTAAAAATTTTAAATCTGGACAATTTAAATCTAATGAGTTTAGGTACTCATCATCACCTTGATGAACACAAACTGATTCCACATTACTACTCCTATCTTTTCTTTTCTTTTTTTTTTGTTATACACCGCCCGGTAATCCGACACCTATTGGCAACTGACTAATCTGAACTCGAGGGGTAGGAGTGTCGCGGCTTTCCAGCGGTGGTTGTCTCCTTTCCCAGCAAGAGCGCTTCCCGGAATTTGAACACGCATTCTCATCCTTTAGGGGGCGAGGCCACTTACCAACTCGACCAACTGCTCATTGGTTACTCCTATCTTTTTTTAAATACCAAAAGAGAAACGCAGCTCTTAGAGACTATCCATTGTCATCCCTCCCCTCCATGTCTCTTCGAATCGCTTCCACCACCACGTCAGCAGCTACTATAAGATGGTGTCCCAGCGTTGTGACCATAGCAAGTTTGGTAAAAAGGTCTGCTACTTGGTTGCTCCCTCTCGGAACATGCTCGAAGACAACTGTCCATTCTCTGGTTCTCATAGATTTAATTTCTTCAATCAGGGACACATCAACGTGGGTTGAGAGGTCCGCCTCGTTAATAAGCCTGAGGACCTTAGTTGCGTCAGTTTCTAACACTACTTGTCCTGATCCTGAATCCCAAGCTAGTTTAGGCCCCAACAAAGTCGCCCAAAGTTCCGTGATCAAAGCATCACCGGTAAAGCCCTTAGGATGAAACCAGATATGAACTCCCCTCGACTATTTCAAATCACACCTCCACTTGCTCCTCCCATGTGTGTTAAGCAGTCCCCATCGGTATTAACTTTCATCCATCCCTCTGAGGGTGTCCAACTCAGTTAACGAGCCACAGTTCGGCTGCCATTAGGCATTACTCCCTAGAGTTTATCGTTCGCACACCTGATGGCTTCTATGGTGGTGGCAAAGGTAGCAACCTTTAGAGAGGTGTTGCTATGAACTTTTCCTTCAGAGACATACTGGTTTAGCCTTTTCCAAAGCAATCAAACAGTTGTGCAGAAAAGGCTCACCCTATTCTTTTAAATCAGAGAGAAGACCATGTATGGTGTACATTTTAATCTAGCTTTCACTATTGGCTTTGAAACATAGGCAATTCGTTGCACCTTGTAACAGCACAAGCCAGAAACTCTTAGTGTTTGGACAATCACGAAGGACATGAGTCACAGACTCCAAGTAGTAATGGCACCACGTACATGAAGCATCACTGGTCAAACCGTGTTAGACACATTCTTCATTGCTGTCATTAGACTCCTTTATGATAGCTTGGTGTGCAGTCTTGATGCTGAAATTTTTGAATAGTTCATACTTCCAGCGTGTTATTCTATTTTGCATGGTCAATCACAATCCCCTCTTCTGCATACTTCCAAGCTTCCTTTGTACCCTGCATAGCATATTTAATTACCCGCGTCATTCTATGTCAATAGCAAGGTTCAAGTCATTACCACATTTATACTTGCTCCTTATCACCCTAGCCCATAGCTCTTGACATCACTTGATTAGGTTCCAACCAAGTTTAGCCGTAAATGCTTGATTCTGTAGCCTCATGCATTTAACTCCCAACCTGCCATCTACTTTGGGTTTGCAAACCATCTCCCAAGCGGCTAAATGGGTCTTTCTCTTGTTTTTTTTGCAGTGGAGCCCTATATGACGGCTCTATTGGTCATCTAAATTGCTTAGGAAGATAAGATGTTTGCATGGTATAGCTCGGAATAGTTGAGGTGACTGCCAAGAGAATATTGTTCTCTTGTCAAGAGAAAGGGCTGTAGTTCTCTAGTTTCAGAGTCAATTTTTTGACTGTGTTGACGATCTCATGGAAACTCTCCTCTGTAACCCGTTTCTCATACAAAGCTACTCCAAGGTATTTGCCCAAATCTGTTGCCATTGAAAGCCCAAAGCACTACTAAACAATGGTGTTGCAATTGTCTATGATGCCCACCTGGTGATTTGGTAGATTCAGTTCCACAAGATAGTGGCGCAGAAAATTCCAGTTTACTCTGTCATACACCTTCTCTAGATCAATCTTTATTACCATATAACCTTTATTTCCTTGCATAGGTCGCATAGAGTGGGTGACCTCTTTGGCTACCATATTGTTGACTGAACTGTGTCTCTCAGAGAAAAAACTGCATTGATTGGGGCAGATTATGTTACCACTCCTATCTTAATGCTCTTTATAATCTGTTTTCATCTACCTCGCATAGTGTCAACATGATATTTTTCTCTTTTTTGATATAGGGTCAAACAGTAAATTGCAATCTAAGAGTAATAGAACGCGCAATATTACCAGTAAGATGCATATATAAACTAACATCATACAAAATTACTAAGGTAGAGAATACTTAAGTCAGAATCCAAAGACCCAAAATGCCAACAAATAACCCAATCTGAACATAATGCTCTTCCGTCATGATGCTTTGCTTTATTGGTCCTTAGCTGTGGATGATTGGATATCCACATGTCAACATAGTATTTTAAAGAAAAATTGAAATAGACAAATTGGCTGCAATAAGAGAAATGGAAGGATACATGAGCATGGTTATTTCACCTCTATTTGGGTACTTTTTTAAGCCAATATGCTAACTTTTCATTTTTTCAGCTCAAGTCTAGTAAAATCAGCTAGCCTCTCATAACATAAAGAAATGATGTTCAAATTCTCACTATGAGAAGTGCCCACATTTGCTAGATAACAAAGTTAACTATAAAGAATTGACTCAAACCACAAAGGTCATAAGTTTAAATTCTGCTATCCTACCTATAACTCACCAAAACTTTTACCAATGAAAAGAATTATTTATGCTTTAGTAGATTATACATCAGACAAGTTCTAACCTGTTGAAGATAGGAGAGATCTTCGTACAATATCAAATAAAACTCTATTCATATTTTTAAGTCATTTGTACCCCAAATCTGCAAAATAAGAAACGCATTAAATAGATGATTTTTTCACATTTGCTCTTATTAAAGAAATGGTATTAAAAATATATTTTACATATTCCCTCACCTATTTACTTTATCTCTCTCTTTATTTATTAAGTCAACAAGAGAAAATTGAAAAAAGCTCATTTCCCTGCAAGTTACTTATAAATAGGAACATATTAGTAATAATTACAATGATGTATAGTAAATACTGCATCAAGTTTATGCCTTTTCATTGCTCAACACTAAAAGATACCAACCCTTTAACTGCTTCATTCGTCTCTACAACCACCACATTATCTGACACATTGGTCACACAATGTGCCACAAATTTAGGCTCTTGAGCATAAAATGAATACTGAAAAAAACTAATCCGGTTAGGAAATACCAACACACCCGAAAAATCAGCAATCCATTTGGTTCCATTGCCCCCTACTGTTAACTTCCCGATCGTTGATCTCAACCCCATTCCATTCACATTGTTCTGATCAATCACCACTTGATCAATATCACCAAATTGCCCATCTAAATTCACAATCGGAACCTTCTTATTGGGATCCCCACTAAACATATTATTCACTATATTTAAACCCAGGACTTGACCTTTAATTGACTTTAACACAATATTGGCATCTCCTAAGAATAACCCATTTGTGACATGAACTTGAACTGGGTCTTCCATGACTATGCCTGTATAATCCAAGTAACAATTATCAATTCTAGTTTGTGAATTTCCAGCTAGTTTCACCAATATGCCTATGCCTCCAAAAGATGTCGCTTTGTTATAACAATGGACTCCAGTAATCATATTAGCTTGGCCTCTAAGTGTAATCCCAATGGCTGCCGAGAAAATTACAACATCTGTGATTGCATTGTCATTACTAGCAAGATCAATGGCGGTTCCTGAGTAGTCTTTCTCACCTATGTCTCCACCAACTGTGGAGTGTTGTCCAAGAAAGCAACTCGAGATAAAGGTTTCATGGCCTCGTTGGACTAGAATCCCTTCTGTCGTGAAGTGAAGAAAGAAACAGCTATTGATTCGGATTCTAGCAGAATCAGCAATTGAAATGCCTCCACCTCGGTAGCTCGAGTCGAAAAGGATGTCTCGAAAGCTTATGTCTTCATAGTGAATCACATCATTTTGAGCTTTCTTGCCAGAGATGCCATCGACATGCAAGGATTCCACTAAATTATCAAGTTGTGAAGAGTTTGATGAGGATAACTCGACCAGATACCTGTCACTTGGAAAAGTTTCAGCTGCTCTCAAGCTTCCACTTTTTACCTAATCAACCATATAGATACATGTAGTTAGTTAATTTAATCAATTATACATCTAAGAAAGAGACCTCTATTCAGGTAAAATTTAATTTCTTTGACACAGAAAACTCCTCTTCTTAAGGCATATGCATGAGGAGGGTTATTACTACTGATTAAGCAAATATCTGCTTTTCTGGCAAAAAAAAAAATTAATAACTTTTCTTGCCTCAAATTAAAATCAGGTGAATATGTAATGTTGTGTATTTTGTCTAACACTTTCAAAGGATCCCAATTCTATGTATAGGTAGGGCAATTAAGATCTAATGCAATGTAGGTTAAAGATGAATCAATATAAAGAGGTAAACTAAATTTTATTCATAATTCTTTGCTTCTTTGCTTTCATCATTCATGTCACTTTTTCATTAAATGGATAATTGAATGACTAATTAAGAACATATACATAAATGATCAAATCAAAATTCTTTACTAACATGTTTTCTAGACCATTAAGTTGTGTTCGTCGGAGAAAACCCTCAAATATTGAAAAGCCAAGACAACAACACAAGATTTTAATTTATTTTATCTGCAACAGCAACATCTTATATTTACATCAGGTCCACAATATAAGTACTTCCTCTGCATTTTGGTAAAAGTGATGATATGGTGTTACACTTTATATTATACTCCTCCAATCCTTAATATAAAATCTAATTAACTAATTTGAGTATATTGAAGATGTTAGCTAAATTAGCTAATATAGTATATTTTTTCTAGAATACCCTTAGCATCTTCCTTAATTCCCTCTCCCCTCCTACTTAATTATTATTAGAAAAATATCAATATGATTAATTTGAAAAAAGATTAATAAATTTGTGAAATAAGTCTTACATATAAAATTAATATAAGCTCCTAAATTAAGCCCTACATTAAGGACTGAAGGAGTATTAATATTATACTTTTAATAATCTGCCTAATTCATTGCCAAAACTCAAATGTAAAAATAAATCTATTAAATTGTTGTATTTTACTCAATTTTAAATTCAATATTTATAATTACCAATTTTGCAATTAACGGCTTGTAATTTATAACTCATAAATTCAATTTTATAATCACATTGTCGTGAAATATCTTAGTATTACATTTTATTGATTTTGGACAAAATTTTTCTTGCACTTTACATTTGTATATTTAGTTACTTACGCTAACATGAAAAATAAAACTATAGATAAAAACAAAGATATTTTTAGCCAGCAACATAAAAAGTAAGATTAACACATACATACACATGCTCTCACACACATTCAAAGAGTTTTGCCTATACATATGCTACCTCCGATCTTGACTACAAAAGCTAGACAAAGGGCATATTTTTATCTTAAATATAAAAGCTCAACTCTTACTTCTCAAATTTATATTTTTTTCCCCAAAGTCCCCTTTTGTTTTTTCACAGACCAAACTATCCCTATTTTGAATGCACATGATAGAAGGTTTTCATCAAGAGATAATTAAAAAGATATTTTAGAAAAATTAATATATATTTATCATAAATAACTAACTTAGCTAATCTTTTTTAATATTTACAAATTAATTATTTAACTTTTATACTAAAAACCAAAGAAATACTATCAATGTAGGGGGCAAAGATGTGTTCGATTGAAGGAAACAAAGGGACGAGAAGACGTAAAAAATGTAAAAAATTTGGAGAAGACTAGTTAGAAATTTTTAATTAATTTTTCTTTTTTCTTTTTAATTTTACATCTTCACCTTATTAAAATTTTACAATCATATATTTTTTTTTAAAATCAAATTTATTAAAAAAATTTCTCATCATTTATTTTCCTTGTTTCCCACGCAAACAAACGAGGGTAAAAGTTAAAGTAGGCCTGCGGCAGGAAAAAGGATAAAGCATTCCTAGTTTTAAGAGAAAGATGAGGGGAGTAGAGGACTACTGAAAACGGAATCTCGGTCCCGGAGTTCACTTTGCAACAATATATATAATAGAGGGCTAAAATAAATATCCTTTTTTTTTATGATTTATTTATTAATTCTTTAAATATTTATTTTTTTATGTTTTGGGCTACGAGCTTTCACATCCTATCATATTATATGGGAGATTTTCCTCGTTTGTAATATTTAAATTTAAAACTTTTCTATACGTGGGCCGTGGGCCATGGCCCAAAAAACTCAAAAACCAAGAACTTTTTTCACATTGAAAATCAAAACCCACAACTTCTTTTTTAATGAAAAATCGTATCACTAGTTATCTAGATTTACTTGAGAATTCACGAGATATCATTATTTTTTTGTCGGCAAGGCATGGTTTAGGGGAAGGAATAAAAAATTCTTATTTATTATCCAAAAATGAAAAATAAGTACTTTTATTTGTAAGCTCTTAATAATTAGTTGATAGTTAAATCTAATCATAAATATAAAATTTTGATATCTTTTACTAAAATATTCTTATTAATTATAAAAAAAATTTATAAAAATTATAATTTTAATTATCTGCTACACATCATAAAAGAGAATAATTTTTAAAAAAATAATATATATTTACAATAAATGACTTATTTAATTAATTTTTTAATCACCCAAGTATATTCCTGTGAACTTGTGGTGGTCTCAATTTAAAAGATTATCATATGCCATAAAAAAATAAAAATTAAAACAAAAACAATGATGTTACTGGACGTGAAATGGTTAAAATTATTGAGAGAGAGATGGGGGTGCAGAGTAATAACCACAAGATTGCCACCGCCAGAAGAAGGAAACGAAATTGGTTTGCCGATTCGGTAGCTTCCTCCTTCCAAATCAATAACCACTCCTCCCAAATCCCTCACTCCTCTCACCAATTCGCGTCCCTCCGTCGCCATCGCAAATGCCTCTTCCAGAGCCTTCTCGAACGCTTCGCTGCTCTCCTCTTCTCCCGTCGGATCTCCGCCGTACTCCGCCGGGTACACCACTCTCGTCTTCCCTTTCTGCATTTTACACAATTTCACCGTTTGGATCCCGAGAACAATTGCGGAGAACAAAAATTGTAAAGAAGCTCCAATGTGGCATCGCATTCTTACCGTAATCTTGGTTTCAGGCGAAGCCGCTGCAGCGATGAGCTTTTGGTGAAGCTTCAGGCTGAATTCTGATAGCTTCGGAGCTGTTTGTGTGGTGCTGAAACATGTGGATTCTTGTTGTGACAGCAAAAATAATACGGCAAAACCTACCGCGGAGAATCTGGTTATCATTCTGCGTTTATTTTTCCGAGTGATTTTGGGCTCTCGAGCACAGAGAAGAGATGGGGATGGAGAGCCAGAGGCAGAGAGATGGTGACGGGAGATCAGTAGGAGAGGCTTCTTCTGGAGGAGCGTGGTCGGTTAACTATTAAAATGAAATTTAAAATTGTCAGCGATAATGTTATTGAGGGCCAAAATAATGGTGTAAATTTTTCTCAACACCAAGGGCAAATTTTTGGGGACCGGGTAATTGGAAAATAATAAAAATACTTTTAAAAAATATTTTTTCTGTAAAATGTGAAACAAACTCTTTCTTATATTTATTTTATATATTATAAAATTATTTTAAAAATTATGGTTTGATTTTTATCTAAATATCCTAAAACATTATATAATGTAATAATCAAATTTTTAACTAGATTACTAACTAAAAAGTCCTATTCAATGACTTATTAGGTGTTCTCCTCTGTTTTATTTTTTTTGCCTTAAAAGAATTTTGGAACTATTTAATCTATCTTTCTCGCTAGCACCTCCAAGTAAAAAAGTACATGTGAATGGATAGAAATTGACTGGTTAAAATCTGAAAAAGTACTTATCAAATTGAAGGACAATCACTATACCTTATTTTTAAAGATAACTTGAACTTTTACAAGTAAATATATTACGTGATAATTATAAATTAACTTGTCAAATTTCGCATGTGTTATTGTTAATTATAAAACTTTTACTTGCTATTTTTGGGATAACTCAAATATTCTAAAGTAACTTTGAATTTTATTTTATGGTTAAAATATAATGAGTAAAAAATTTCTACTTGACAACTATTTAAGTTTTGACAAATTAATTTTTTGTTATTACATATCACATTTATTTATAAAATTTTAAGTTATCTTTAACAAATTAACATCTCAAAATGCTTCCATCAGTGGGTAAGTGTTTGGATACTGAAAAATCAATATTTAGTCAATTCCTAATTTTTATGTTTATTCATATTATTAGGCATTTAATCTTAAATGCATTTTTCTCTTAGCTTAGCAAAAAATTTCCAAAAAATTTTAGACCCAAAATGCTATTATCATAGTACTTGGGCTTGATGATATTCGTCTCTCCCAAATTCTTAATTTATATTTTAATTTTTTTTAATAGAAAGATTAAAGCATCAATAACTCAGTAAAAGCGTCGAGATTAAGGCTAATCTTATTTTAAATATTGAAAATGACATATAAAGAATGATTATCCTTCTCGTAGTTCCCAAGTGTGATTTACCTTGGCCTTTTTATGCAGCACGCTCCAACGGCTCCCAGCATATTTAAATTAATCCTACCTAACTTTCTTAATCTAATCAAATTAGTTAAATAGGTTTTATATTAAGGATTGGAGGAGCATTTGGTAATTCTATATCACCACTTTAATGTTGTTTATGATACTCCTCCGGTCCTTAATATAGGACCCAATTATTGAGTTAGTTTTGGTCCTAAATATAAGACCCATTTATCATATTTATCAATTTTCTCTAAATTACCCCTATAGATACTCCCTCAACCATAATTAAGTAGAAGAGGAGGAGGGGTATTAAAAAAGATGATTATGGTGTTTTAGGAAAAATATGTCACTTTTCTTATAATTAACTGACTTACCTAATTTCTTTAATCTAATCAAATTAGTTAAATGGATCTTATATTAAGACCGGAAGAGTACTTTGTAAATTTTAACACTGTTACATTTTTTGGGACTAGTGTTTGAAAAATGACTAAATTTTAAGGATTAAAATTATGAATTAGAAACTTGAATGACTAAAAACAAAATAGACCCAAATTTTGAAGATAAAAAATTATAGTAATCCTTTCTTAAAAATAAAATTTTCCAAATAATGAAATTTTATCCTGAAACCAAACAGTCAGATTATTAAGTTGAATTCTGACCCAAAAAAATATATTATTAAGTTGAAAATAGTGATAATATAATTGTTCTCTTTTTTGACAAATATTTTAGAGGGCGCGAACACACGTGGTAGAAAGGAGAATCCGGTGAACCCACGTCTTATTGATCTCATATTCAGCGCAATCATTGACGGTTTCCCCAGCCACTTTGTGCCTTTGGATTTCAACTGAAATTACCAAATTGTCCTCGTATGCCTTGTATTTTGAAAGAAAAATTAATTCAATTACCTTAAAATATTTTTAAAAGCAATTTTAAATTTAGCTATTTAGAATGTTAGATGCACTAAAAATAATTTAGAATGTTAGAAGCACATTAAAAAAATATTTTAAGGTGTTGAATATATCAGAATTTAATTTAAGGTCTGTAGAAGGCTTCTCACATTTTATATGGCATCCTATTGAGTGGATAATTTCCGGTAAAATTTCTTCTTTCTTTTGTTTAGTAATTTCTTGATTTTAATTAAAAAAAATTGGGTGTAGATGGCAATAGTTCCACTTGTAATAAGAGTAATTAAGGAATCATAAACATGGAAAGCACAAGAAATATACCAAAAAAAACATAAAAGCAATATAAATATAAGGATAAAAATATCTTTTAATTCTAAAAAATTATTTTTGTGTAAATCATAAGTAGATTTTAAGTGTTTTTACAATTGTAATTAACAAAAGAAATCAAATTTTGACCCATAAATAAAATTGGTCAAAAACTGATCCAAAATCATAGTTTCAAAAAACAACTTATAAACACCGTGATGCCAAAGAGAATCATAACCTGGCCTTTTTTTAAATGTAGTAAGACAAAATGCATTAAAAATGACGGCAAATGTTAAAGACTAGATTTAAATAGCTCTTATGATATGTCATTTACCTAATTCAGATTTAGATTGATGGAGTAATTTTGATAAAATTTAAGTTTTGATATGATAAGAAAAGAGCAAGCAAATTTGAATATGATGTAAGAAATTTAAATTTTTTTCCTTACATCAAATTTGAATTGTTGTAGCAAATTTATCTTTTTTTTGCATCAAATTCAAGTATACTCAGTTCTTTTTTGTAGCTAAAAATTTAAAAATGTTATTAATGTAAATTAAAATTTGTTATGCACAATACATTTTAACTTCTTGTGCAAAATTTGAATTAATTACATTGCTGGTTGAGCGACTCACTGGTCACAAAATAGATAAACAGGTGACAAAGATAAAAATTCAATGATATGTTGAGTATTCAACCAACTCCACATGATTTTATTGATCAGATACTAAGTGTTTTATTTAAATTTAAAGGACAATTTAGTCTTTTGGTTTTTTTTTGGCTTGTGATGAAAAACTGGTTCCCACCAAAAATACCAAAAATGGTAGGAATGGATCTTCCTGTGTTTAAGGGAAAATTTTCAGCCGCAGAAAAATCCCTTCTAAAAAAATTTTTGGTACTAAACGCCTAAAACCGGGGTCTTTCTTTCCCTTCTCAAGATTTTTAGATTAACAAACAAACTCTAATTGTTAGCAGTTTTTTATTGGGTTGAATTGTTAGTCAGGAAAATTATAATCAAGTCCTAAAAAAAATTAATTACTAAAAAATCTCAATGATAATTAAACATTTTATAATGACAAGTTCTAAAATGAAAAATAATAACTTCTGAGACTTATTTTATAATTTTTTTTAAAACTTCCTTGTAATTTTCCCTTGTTACTCTATAGCGTTGTTTCTTCCAAGCTTAGCTTGCCACTGTTATCTAAAAAAAAAAAAATTGACAATTGCCTGATTGGATGTGTAGAGATTGGGTGTTTTGAATGTCAAATTAGCTTACTGATTTTTTTGGTCTGTAATGTAATATTTGGACTTTGGAGACCAAGAAGGAGAAGGAGGAAGAGGAAGGGGAAGAGGAAGGGGGTGGAGACTGTGGAGTGGACACTCATTGTTTGGCCGATTTGAGCTTCCTAACTTCCGAGAAGAAAACCCAACAAGTTTCTCCCTCTCACCTCTTCACTCTTCTCCTCACTTTCACCGTTTGCCCCACCTATAGGGAATAAAACGAGGGGCAAATGAGTTATGACATGTTTAAAAATGTTTATAAACATATTTTACACAAATCAAAACAAATTTTTTTATAAATATTTATAAACATATTTTACGTAAATCAAAACAAACTCATCTTACGTATTTATTTTATATTTCATGAACTGTGTTTGGGTCCTTAAATGAGAATAAGAGGTTTTAATTAGAAGTGTTCAATTTATCCTGTCTCGGTGGGTCCATTCCAATCTCAATCATTTTGAGATAGGATGGGACAAGAAAAAAAAATTTCAAGATAGGACAACATGTTGAATGGAATGGGACGGGTCATCTCATCCTGCATCCCATCCTATGATATGTAATAATTTAAAAAAAAATTACAAACATAATAAAAAATACCAAAAGCCCAATAAACCTGTCCACTATTTCAAAGGTCCAAAGTAAACTTGTCCATATTTTTTTTCCTAGCCTATAGTGCTAGGCCCAAAAAAAACAAGAAGGAATTTTTAATTATTTTTCGTTCATACACAAAAAATCATAAATTGTTAGACCCAAAAGTAAATTTGGAAAGGAAAAAAAAGGGGAGAATCCCAGTCCTATCCCAATTCCTTTTAGGACAGGACACAAGACAAAAATTTCTTCCCATCCCTTTTTACCAGGACGGGACCTGGAAGACCCTATCAAGTCCTATCCCTTGAACACCCGTAGTTTTAATTGACTTGAAAATGAACAAAAATTCAAACTGGCTATTGAACCGATCGAGACAGTGAGTTAAGGGCCAGTAAGTTAGATCGTAATCAAACTGATCATATTAAAATAATACAATTAATATGACAGTAGCAAAATATAACATTCATAAATAATAATCACTCAATAAAATATAAGAAACTACAAAAATAATTTGAATGTTTAATTGTACAAAACTAACCTTAATAAAATAATTGAGGGTATTGAGACATTATATAATTTGATTATATATGTAATTATATATTATATAATGTTTGATCATGTTAAATTAGTTGAAATCATAGATAAATTGGTTAAAATTTAAAAGATTATATATGATTTTATTTATTTGTGTAAATATAGTATTTTTAATTAAAATGTATAAAAACATTTACATTTAATTATAAAAATAATATTTAATCCTATTTACTGTTTTTTAATTTTGTATACGCAACCTTTCCTTTTTTTTCGAAAAATTCTCTCTCTTGTTTTTCAAGTAATTGATATGCAACATCACATCAATCAACAATTCAACGCTCTTTCGTCTTTACTGCTGCTTCCGCATTTTGGGTTGCTTGCTGGGGTGGGAAATTATTTTTGCCCCACTTCAAAACACAGCATCCAAGAGAAACCCTCTCCCTTCTTCATGGATCTGATCGGATAGGAGAACAACAATGTTGGAAATAAATATGACAGGGGGCTCTCCTTCATTTAGATTGCTCCTCCTCTCTCCCTCTCTCCTTTCTTCTTTTCATTTTTTGGGAAAAAATTAAACCAGATAACCCACTCCAACTACAGCTCACATCACAGGTCACTTGGTTTTGTAGTTTTAACCAGTTAGATGCTAGTTCAGTACTTGGTAGGTTTACAATTTAAACCAGACCGGATTATTAACCGGTTCATTGGTTTTTTTTTTAACCAACCGGTCAGACTTTTTAATTTTTGCTGCTTGAAATTAATAGCAAGGGATGCACATGATCCATATAAATATATGTTTCCTGTTTGATGTTTAACATAAAAAATAATTAAGTTAATTACTTATATAATAAATAAATATTGTTGAAAAAGTGAATAAATATACACGAGAGACAAATTTCCAATGGAGGTAGTATAATATTGGTCCATACTACTGTCTTTTTCCATGTTTTGCACAAATAAAACGGTCATGGCCCTCTCACAACAACATCAATTTATCATACCCAGTGCTCATACAATGTTTTATTTAGAGTGTTTGGCAACTTGAAAAATACTTCTTAAAAAAACTTTTTCGTAAAACGAAACAAATTTCTCCACATGTTTACTTTGTAAATCGTAAAAATATTTTTAAAATCATAATTTGACTTCCATTTAAATACCGCTCGCTTGCATGATCCACATTCAAATAGAGTTTTGGAGCAACTCGCACCAGAGAAAACGATGAAAACAAAAACCAAACAGTGAGAAAACGATAACCAAACACGCAGAACCCACATGTGCCATGCGAGCTAACCTAATCTACTAACCCGTTGCACTATCCTTGTGGGTTTCTCTTATCATTTGCGTTTCTGCTTCTTTTTCCCCCCAAATTTTTTTCCCCTCAGATCGTCTTCTTTTCCTCCTCAGATATTTTCTCCTCATATCTTGGAGGAATCGAATTCTACTGATTTTTCTGAGCCCTTGAATCACAGTTTGTTTCCTTCTAAACATCACCAAGAACTTTCGAAATCCTTTGTTAGTACAGATCAAGGCCGCTCCAAAACCTAACAATCGAGGAGCGAGTTTGAGTTTGGTTAATCTTGACAGAAATACACGAATAGAACAAGTATTGCCGGTGGAGGATGCTAGGGAATCTGTGCTCAGGTCAGAGGAAGGACTCGCCTGAAGGAAAAAAGAAAACGAAACGTCAACAAAGTGATAATGTATACGATGAGTGCTTCAAAAAGAGCAAAGCACGGAATTTGAAAGTGACCTCATTGTTAGCAGGAATATTAGGATAAATGTTGTAAAAGCATTTGTACTCTTCTTCTTTAGGAGGCCAACTCCAACACCTCCTCAGTCTGGTCGGATATGACATTTTTAAATAAGAGCCTGACGCCCGGGGGGAAGGAATTCAGAAAAGCATCCATAAGAATACGTTCATGACTTGTTTATAAGACCCAGAAGAGTCTCTCTACTGCTCACCCTAAACTTAAACCATACTTGCTTTTTGTAGGATTAAAAGAAAACGCTTGTAAACCAGTCGAAGATCTAGAGGGTGGGAAACTAATATGGCACAGATGAGCTTGAGACAAGATCAAAGGCGAAGGATGATTTAGGAAGTATTTGGATGGAATCAAAATTATAATTTTAAAAATATTTTTACGGTATATGAAGTAAAAATATGAAAAAATTATCTCGCTTTACGAAGAAATACTCTTAAGAAGTTGCTTCCAAACACCCCTGGGTGAAAATGGAATCCTTAAAAAGTTTGCCTTTTAATTATTTGGGCTTCGCCTTCTTTGTTCACCCAGAAATAATTAGTTTAGCCTTCAGAAGAAGCATAATTAAAAAAGTTCATGCCTTACCGGCGATGGATGGTTGGTACTTAGTAAAGGAGATCCGGCGAACTCGACCCTTCCCACTTGGACGTGGAGAATGGATGTGCGTAGGAAATGAGAAGAGGATTGAACGGAAAACGCGTGAGAGGGCATTGAATGGATGGAGTTGGAATTTCGTTCTTTTCTGACCCTTGTTAACCAGAAACAAAAAAGGACAATTTTGCTGCTCTGGCAGTGGGCACTTTTTTTAATGATTATAATATAATAATGATAATTAGATGATAACATGATAATAATAAAAAAATGATATTAAGAATTATAATATTTCAATTCAGATACATAAGATTTTAAAATTCCCAAAAAAAAAAAGTGATAGTTGATCAGATATTTTATAAATATCTATTATGCTTCTTCTAAAGGCTAAACTAATTGTATTAATAAATTGACGATGACAAGTGTTAAACAACTAATGACAAGAAATATACTGACATTAGTAAATTTGATAACTATTTTTAAAAAAATTTTGATATAAGGATACTTTAATTATTTGATCATATTTACAAAATATTATATCAGGTACCAATTCTTCTTTTAAAATTTTGAGCTCATATTGGAATTAGAATATTATAATTTTTAAATTTTTTATGTATTTTTTCTAATAATAATGATGGTATAAAGCAAGGAAAACAAACCAAACTGGATCGGACCGGCAAGTTCAACTGGAAAACCGGTGAACTGGTTGCTGGTTTGGTCTGGTTTGATAAAAAAACTGGTGCCTTATTGAATCGATATTAAATCGGTTCAACCATGGAAAACCGGTAAGAACCGAGCAATTCGATGGTTGGATGGGTTGCCCGGTTTGGACACTTTTATTTTTTTTTTTAACCTCCAATCCCAGAAAATGACGTTTAACATGAAAAAAAAAAAGCTAGGTGCCCAGGTCGAAATCGAAGCTCAACTCCCACCACCCCCAAGCTTCAGTTTTGCTTTGCCTTTTCGCCATTTTTCTCCCCTCTCCCAAATCAAAAATCCCTAGCTGAATCCACTCTCATTGTGCTGGATTTTTCTTCGCCGTCGAAGGTCGCAGATCTTCGCGTAACATCGTCCAGGACTCCAAGTCGAACAGTTGAAGCAGCAGGCCATCGTGGTCGCCTCCTGTCATCCCTTCTTCTTCACGGTGGCAGAATCATTGTTGCAGCTCGGAGGTTCTTCCTTCTACTTCCACTTGTTTCCAGCTTCTGTGCTCTTGTTGTCTTATTCATTACTTTCATTCAGTTAGATGTGCTCTGCTTTTTCCTTCATTGGTCATGCCTTGTGTGATTGTTGATTGTTCTGATTTTGAAGAGTGAGACTGAGATATGTGTGTATAGCACTATAGCTTCAAAGTCATTTTTCTTCTTCACGTTACCGATTATTCCACTTTGCTGTTTTCTTTTTCTCTAATATCAGAGCCATTTTTTGTTTTTCGCTCGTCTGATTGTCTGAGGCTGAACCGAAAGTATAAACACTGAAATAGATAGCTGAATTTGTCAATTTGATTCTGCTCTTGTTTCATTGTGTGAGACTGACTGATATATGAAATCTGAATTTCATATTTGAGGTTGAGCCGTTAAGGAATACTGGAATAGTCAAGTCGTTTGCTGAATTAGGATTGTTTTATTTTAATAATAAGAATGCATTTATATATCTTGAATTAAATTGTATTATTTTAATATGATCGGTCCAACTTGAGTCTGACCAATTATCCGTGACCTATTATTTTGACCGATTTAGTTACCGGTCCGGTTTTTTATTCTTTGATATAAAGTAAAGTTCATCAACATATCCTATCCTTTTAGATTTAGATTGAAAAGTAAAAAAATATTTTTAAAAACTTGCTTTTTTAATTAATAATAACAAAAGAAATCAGTTATTTTTTTGGGACTGAATTATTTTTTTTATTATTCTAAAACAAAAGATGCTTGTCAGCTCGGATTTTGGGGGGGGGTGTAGAGTGTAGATTACTATCCATAGGCTATGCATTCCCGAGGGCGCTGCATTATCATGACAAGACTCATCACTGGATTGCATCTTTGCGTAAGCCGTAAAAATATTTTCGAGGGGATAATATTCTGATCACAACTCAGAGACGTACCGCGGGAAGAGAATTTTGATGTTACTCTTCCCACCGAGAATGTACGCAAGATTAACCATTTTGTTGTTGAAATAAAAACGAATTAGATGCAATTCAGAATCACAAATCAAAACACAAGATACTGAGAAAGATTGGGAGTTTACTCGGTTCTTTCCTAAGTTATGATGAGTGTTCCATGTTCAAGCATGGTGGTTTGTGGATTAAAGTAATCATTGAAGATAGATTCAGGGGGTGTTTGAAATTGATCAAAATGTTTTTTAAAAACATTTTTTCATAAATTAAAATATATTTATTTCGTATATTATAAAATTACTTTTAAAATTATAATTTGGTTTCAATCTAAACTCTTTCTTATTCTTTCTAAGGAGCTTGCAGTCCAATAATTCAAATCCACTTTCTTTTTTGACTCGTTGCTAGCGATTCACCTGTTCACCCAGCCGAATCACCTAGTGCCTGTTTGGGTCAGCGTTTGCTGGCCCAAACGCGGCTTAATTTTAATATAAGCTCGATTGAAAATTGATCCAGTGTTTGGAAAGGCTTTTATCAAATCGGGCTTTTGAAAAATAAGCTAACTGATCGCGCGGTGAAAAATAAGCTACGAAGAGGAGCTTATTTTTAAAGTGTGAAGAGCTTATTTTGGAACCGTTCTGTGGGTGTGTCAGGCCCCCTTCATTTTTCTCAGCCTTCTGGCATTATTCCCTCGTGATTTCACTTTCCAGACCTCTCACCCATGACCCTTCTCTTCTTCTGCCAATCCCACTTGCTCCGTCACCTCCTCCCAAAAGCTCCGTCACTGGTCGCCGTGAGCTCTGTCGCTTCTCCGGCAGAAGGTCATCGTGTTGGGTGTGAGGTATGTGTGGCCTGCTCGAGCTTGCTCCTTCATCGCAACTCTGAGGCCATCTGCAACTTCGCCTAAGACCAATCAACACTTCTCATCATCCTTCTTTTTCACCAAAACGATCCAACCCACGTCGGAGACGTCGCCGCCGCCATCCATAGACTCAACATGAACTTCCTCGATCACGTGAATTGCATGGTGGGGATACTACTGAACTGAGAGTCTCATCTGAGAGTGAGCTCCTCCAAGCACATGTCACTCCACATCGGAATATTCTTCGTGGGAGGACCTGATGATCAAGAAGCACTAGCGCTGGGTAGGAGAATGGCGAGGAGAGAGAACTCAAGCCTCGTGGTTTACAGATTTGTGATGCAAAACCATTAGAAGGATGAGTGGGAGGAAGAGGACGAGGAAGATCGAAGGATCGACGAGAACTTGATAGACGAATTCAGGGCGATAAACTTCAGAAGAGGGGCAGTAGAGTACTATGAGACAGAGGTGGAAGGAACGGAGGTGTTCGAGAGGATTCAGGCACTTGAAGGGAAGTACGACCTGGTGATGGTGGGGAGGAAGCACAGGGTGGAGGTAGATGGTTGGAGGACGAGGAGGCGTTGTCGACCTTATGGGATAAGGCTGATATGTTGGGAATGATTAGGGGATATATTTAAATTTATTATATTATGTAAATTTATTTTTTAATCATATTTTACTTTATATTTAAAATATTTTGTACGATTTTTTTAAAGTTTTAAAATTTAATTTAGTCAATCAATTTCACTTCAATGGAAACTCATTTTAATGTGTACAATCAATAGTGGTATAATATGGGGAAAAATATAATTTAGAGAGACAAAATCAATTGAGGTATTATAATTGGGACCAAATTTGATCCAACCTCGTAACTAATTCTTATATTAAGGATCAGAGATAGTATTATTTAGGCCCTCCTCAATAAACAATAATCCAATCTTATGGTTGCACAGTCAATAATGTATTGAACATGCAAATTAAATGAAATTCTTCATTGACTCATAGTCAAATACAAGATAATTGAGATAATAGATGATGATGATATCTCATGTACCACTCATTAGGTGACTCATAAGATGATCAGGCTAATCCTTCTTACTTTATTCCATTGCAAAGGACCCTTTATATAGATTAGGGTCAATAACCAACTAATATACGATCAAATATGATATCTCAAACAACACTTCATACTTAGCTTGAGCTATATATAAATATATATATTTATCGGTGTTCGGTCATTTATTTATTTTGTTTATCATATATATAATTATACATCTCTTCTAAGTCTTGCCACAATCAGCATGAGCAAAAGAAATCTTTGTGGCTTTAAGGTCATATTCCACTTGAAAATTAACTTGGGGCAAATTTCCGTAGTCAAAATCATCGCTTGGGAGAATGCCTAAACAGAGCAAATCATCAAGGGGAAAGAATATGTTTTGATCTGGCTTCAAGGCTATGTCGGCACCCTCAAAATGAACCACAAATTTTGGAAATTTCTTCTTTATAGTTTCAGAATACTTATTTGAGTAACACAACATGAATGGGTCAGGAGGATTTCTTACTTCTTTAACCCTGATAGCTTTATTTATCAAAGCCTCCACCTTTGTGTAAAACCTTGATTCCATTAAAAAATATGTCGCCCCAGAATCAATAAGAGTGTTCCCCTTTCTTTTGGGACCAGTCTTCAAGGTCTTGTTTCCAATGGTGATACCTTCAAGGTCAATGAAGTACACATAATAAGCATATCTCAAGTGTAAAACCCGAATTCAATCCCAATTACTAATATTGTAAGCTAGAACTCTAGGAAGAAGATCAAGGCACGTACATTCATAACTTGATAAAAATTAATTGTTTTTTAAGGGTAAAGTACCATGTAGCATCCTAATGTTATTTTTCTTATGCATTAACATTTCCTGATGTTATTTTTCAGTTATATATAGCATCTTAATCTTCTTTATGGTTTAGAGTTTTGGATGCACTGTAAATAACACTAGGCTCCTTAAAGTACTAGAAATATTAACATCAACCCTATATTTGGTGTAAGAAAAATTAAATGAAGGGGAAAGGGAGGGAAGGAAAACTTTTAATGAGTATAGTTTAAAAAATTATAGAAATGGGGTTCCAAAATTTTAATAAAGACAATATGTAAGATAGTATAGTAAGGAAAAAAAAAACTTTTAATCCAATTTTCTTAATTTTTTTTTTAATTCGAACTCACTAAAATTTTCCTTCCCCTTCCATCACCTCTATTGCCCTCATACCAAGCAGACCCCAAGGTCGTGGTTACACCATAAATAAAAATTTTATCATAACCTGTAGCAGTACTATTATACCTTCAAGAGTGAGGTAGTAATTTGTTCTCAAAGGATCTCTATGATCAGTCACGAACGGAGTGGATACAGCCCCACGTGATCCAGATATGTTTGAATCCTTACCCAATTTCAGTTTACCTCTGGATTTTGAAAAGTAAGGAACTAAACAGTACGAGAATGTGTGATCTATCTCAGGACCCAACTGTGAAACTAAAGACAAAGGTCCCCCACCAAGCCCTACAAGTCCTGAAACCTTGGGTGAGAATGTCCCACTATTATTATGCCCACATCCTAAAAGTAAAGGTCTCTTAAATGAATCATCAGATTTTCCTCCAAAACTAAACAAATCTCTTGCCATCTCCCCAAACGTAGTTGATGATCCATCCCCATACGCATATCTGTACACGCACTGTGTTGATCTTCCACATTTCGAGTCGCCCTTGTCAAAGAACGACCTGCAAGGTTTTGAGTGGCAAGAGACGAACTTGTATGTGGAAGAAGCAAAGGGATTAAAGATTGGTCCGTTTTGAGGGAAACAAGTTTCACATGGTAAGCATTGGATCCAAATGAGGTCACTTCCTGTGTCTGGGATAGCCCATGTTTCAATTGGCGGAGAGCCAATATAGAGTCTTATGAGGTACTCACCTAAACCTTCAAAGAAAACTGGGGGAAGTATATCAGTTTGAGGAGGACGACGTCGTTTATAGCGAGCCATGGATCGAAGCATAGCTTGTCGAGTGAGTTCTGATAGGGTGCTTGAAGAGTTTTAATATGGTGATAATGGTGAATCACGGTGAATAAAGTCGAAGTTAAGGATCAAGGCATTGGTTAGAATCAGAATAGATGATAGCAATAAGAAAAAGAGTAGTGGAAGAGAATGCATGCTTGCTGCTGATTAGTTTGAATTGGGTTGAGGAAAAAGGAGCACGCTGGTGCCTCAATTTATAGGAAGACTTTGGAAAACTTTTGTAGATTTTTATATTGTTATTATATGAGAAATCTATAATTAGCTATCATCACAAGATTTTACATAGGACATAAATATTAAACATAGGGTGAAGGAGCAAATTTACTTTGAAATATTTCATTCAGCAGCGCTAGGTACCCACAAGTTTTTTTTCAATGCAAATTTGCCTTGAAAGTTTGAAATCATAACAGTATTGCCTTTTTCACCATTAAAAATGTTAATGGTCAATATTACTATTTTACTAGTCAACATTAATTTTTTAACGGCAAGAGGCCAAATTGTTATGATTTTAAATTTTCGGAACAAATTTGTACCTAAAAAATTTTTCAAGTGCCTAGGTCAAGGCAAATCTGCCTCTTAAACCTTAAACATGCTTAAGATACTTGCTCCAACCCTATATGTAAAACCCTGCACATGGGTTCTTAATACATTACCTGATAAAATTCAATTTAAGATTTGTGATTCATATAAAAAATGCCCCTTGTTTTCTTCACACACTTAGCACATAAATAATATTCAGTTTTTATGTACCTCTCTCTCCCAATGAACTTCGAACCCTATATAATATAAAACCTCTTAATCATGTTCATATTTTTGGGTATTTTCGTTCTTTGTGCAATATGAGTGCGTTTGAGACTTGTGAAAAAAAAATGGACCCAATGCTTACTACCAAATTTTGATCAACAGAATTCAATGATTACGGTCATCATATTTGAATTAAAATTCAACATATGGGGACCACGTTTGTAAATAAATAGTCATGTGATGTCCTTATGTTTAATAAGTCTGGTTAAAATGATTTGCTTTAAAATTCAAGTTATTAATGAGACACTCATTTGACGATAACAAAACCAGAAAAGTATTATTTTGCCGAATAACATTAATTAACTAATTAAATATGTCATAATATATTGGACACATGTTGCTGTGTGTCAACCCAAGATATGCATGTATCTATTCTGCGTTTTGCTTGTCGTGTTATATCTGGCTTCATCTAACCCAAGTCTAACTCAACCCAACTTCTTGCCTTTTCTTTAGTCATATAAATCTCACAACTTGCATTTAACTCTTCCATCCTGAGTCAAAGTTTGTGCTACATTTTTATTATTAAACAAATATTTTTGGCCGTATTAGACGTTGGGTTCACACTAAGTACAAACTTATGTTCTTTTAACCTGAGTCTGTGTACCTTGGTTGGTTCTAAAACAGGCTCAGCCTTAAGATACCCAAGGTCAACCCGAGTTACTTGTTTATCTCTGAATACCTTTTTAAGTAACCCAAGTCAAATGATCATAACCGCTCAAATCAGTACTTCAATGTATTCAATTCAACTCAACCCAAGGTTTATCTCTCTTAGCTCAAGTCATATATTTCATTTCTCAAACTCTTTTTAATGCATTTCGAGTCCGTTGTGCCTAATTAAAAGTTATTCTCATGATCTATCTAATTGTAACTAGATTCTTGTTCTTATGCATTGTGCTTTTACTTTCACATCATAGCGTCATTCATACTCGGTGTTTCTATTCCGATCCATATCTGCTTGATAATATCTTTTGGATATATCAAGTCACTGTGCTTTCACTTATAATATCCTTTTTACTCATCTCAAAAGATGTGCTAAACTGAAGTTACTCATTTTAAGTGTAACTTGATAATGCTTCAACTTGTGGTTAATCTATGATCAGCTCGAGTCAAGCTTATTACCTTTCTTACCCTTCATACCTTTCTAAGTCAACTGGAGTCAGATATGTTTAACTAGAAGTTATCCCCAGTCTCATCTGAATTGTTCAAAGATCTTGATTATTCAAATTATTTTTTTACTTTCACATTCTTACTTGATCCTTCTGCCTATGCATGCTTGATTATATCGTTCGGATACGTCAGGTTCTTGAGCTTTCTCTTCTATCTAACTCGAGTTAAAATGCCTTGTGTCAAAGCAATACTTCAAAAATTTCAATTCTTATTTTATGTCAACTGAAGTTGTTCTAGACCTTCTCTAACTGTGTCAAAATATATTGTGACAAATTAAGACATTAAAACTGTGCTAAGCAACATATTGGGGATATAATGGTTATATCTCGTGTTATCGCTTTTGTCAGAACTTACCACGGTAAAATGTTGCAAGCTAAATGAGAAAAAGATTGTGTCTAACAGCTATCAAATTACCTTCACCTATAAATGCAGAGTCATTCAAAACAGAAAAGAGTGCAAGAAAGGAAAAAAAAAAACCACAATGAAGGATACTGTGCTTAAACTTTGTTTCAGCTATATTGCATTAGAAGCTCCAACACTTGTGCTCTTTGTACTCTAGTGATTGCGATAATAACTTGAGAGGAGGAGTATACACAATGTAATAATTTAATATTTGAGAATTACTCCAGATAGAGGACTTTTGAGAGGATATGTTACAAGTTGTAAGGAGTTGAGATTCTCAGGTACCTCACTAAACTAAAGGGATTGTTGTGTCTTCAGTGGTGTCCAGATCAAACTTGTGAGATTGTAATAATTCACAAGTATCTATGTTAAATTTAAGGAATTATAGTAGATTGAAATATTAGAAGGTTTTTGGGTACTTGGCATATATCATTATGGATTGGACTGAATCGGGATAAATCGCAGTTTGCATCTTCTCTTCCCTTATTTCTTTATAGTTCTGACTTAACTAGTTTACATATTTGAATGTGCATTTCTTGTCCATTAAATTTATATTCAAAATTACTTATTGCTTTCACCGTGATGACAAAAAGATCTTGAATATAATTTTTCTGGCTACTCAATTCACCTCTTATTGGGTGTTAGATGATCCAACATTTAAGGCTTTAAGGGTATAATATCATTATCCAATAGAAAATATAGGCTTGTAGAGCTTCATTTTCTCATCATTTAGTCGATGTTAAACTTCTCAACCTGTCATTTTATTCATTGATTCATATATGTAGTTATACATGTGCAACTTACATATAATCACAATTATTTTAATTGTTCATATATATTTAATGTTAATAAATATTTACTTAAGTCTTAGAGATAAAAAAGTTAGGATGTTATTCAACATTTGAGCATTTAAGGGTATAATATAAGGTTTGGATGGATGGAGAAAATGAAGGAAGAGAAAGATGGAGAGAAAATATTTTCTCTTTAGGCAAATTATACTTTTTCCCCCACACAAAAGAAGCTTGAATTAATGAACTCCTCGTAGATGTCCAGCTCTACAAAAAAAAAAAAAAACATGATGAACTCCTCATAGAAGGAAAAAGAATATATTTTTCCTTCTATTATTTTCCTCTATTTTAATCTTTTTCCCCTACTTTTCTCTTCCCAACGTAAGGTACGTAAGTGTAGATACTAAAAGTAATATTTCCAATTTGACGAGGGTTTAAATTAGAAATATTACATAATTAAATTTCAAAATTGGCGTGGTCCTCTCAAATTTTCATTGTAAAAACGCCTCTGTCACCCAATCCAAAGAATCATAATTGTATTGGCCCAAAAAAAAATTAACCATAATTGTATTTACACAAAGTTTGGTTACTCGTTAACTTCTTCTGTATTTAAATTTATGATTAAATTAAGTAAAAATATGACCCAAAAAAATAAGTAAAAAGTATGACCATTTCTCTTGAATTCCGTGAAAAACTCCATTTGCTTCGTGGAAGTTTCTTTTCCCTCCCTGAAAAAGTTTGTGAGAGACGATGTCCTCTATGCAGTTATAGGCATTTCTTGCTTTCCTGTAAGTTATAGTGTTCTTGTTATATATGACGAAGGTATTTTGCAATAAAATTAGAAAAAAATTAATATATAAGTTCCTATAATTTCATCTCATTTTCAATTAAATTTCGCAGCTTTTTGACATTTATTGAGTCATTGTAGTTCCTCAATTAGATGTATATACTAATACTTGATAGCATAAATAAATAAGTATTGGAAAAATCATACTCAAATACAAACCCTCAAGGGGACGTCACTGTCCTAAATGAGTATTCTAAAACAGTTTCTTGGAGACATGTCCATTTTTTGGTGCATTCTTATCCACATAGAGTTTCGATATAAACACCGTGCAGGCATTCAAGTAGTCAACGAAAAATGAAATAGAAAAATGAATATTATGTTTTACTACCTCCGGTTCTCAGTTAGTTAATTTGAATATATTAATAAATTAATTAAGTTAGTTATTGTAATAAATACAAGTTGATTTTCTTAAAATATTTTTCAATTATGACTACCTTTAAATGCAAACCCCTTAACATGTGTAAATAATAAGAATACTTTAGAGAATGAATTACAAATTTTGGAGATAAAGTGAATTGATATTTTATATTTATAATCAGATTTAATCTCTAATTAACTCTTATATTAATAACCAAAAGTAGTATATCTTTGTCATTTTTTGTTGTTAAAGTGGGTATCAGAGTCATTGACCATTGTCAGCCATGATAGACCTTTCAAATAGCCCCACTAATTATTTTGCTTCCACCTCCAACTTTAATTACCCATACATTCACACCTCCCACTTATTTATCTAATATCGCTCATTTTCTTACAATAAAGCTCAACCTAGAAAGCTATCTTATATGGCGAGTTCAAATGCTCCCTATGTGTATGGTCAGTGCTATTTTTACTACATTGATGGCTCAACATAGTGATTAATATCTATAATTGAGAAAACTATTAATAAGAAATTACAAGGACTTGAATAAAAATTATACGAAACTATAAATACTAATGTATTAATTTTCCTTTAAAATATATTATGGCAAATATTCTTGAATGAAATGATGAAGAAAAAAAAAAAAAGCAAAGCATGCATTAATACTAATAAGGCCGCAAGTGGGACTAATTCCCGAATAAATAATGAGGCATCTTGCCCTTCAAAGACATCATGAAAGCTAGAACATGGTGGACACACTTCGCACGCAAAAATATAATAATGATTCAAAAGAAATTGATAATAATATTGGAGAAAGAAATAATCTTGTCACAATAATGGAGTTTGTCTTTGTAATTGCATGATCAAGAAAAAAACAAATGTTCCTGCACCAGTGCCGAATTTCCAATAGTATAAGAGGGCAAAGCTTGCTATGCCAAGGCTTCAAAAAAGTTGGCAGGCCAGTTTTCCCATCAAAGAAGAAAGTGGGAAACCTTATAAAAACAAAAGGAAAAGAATTATAAATGAAAAAGTTTTTATTCCTTAGACCTTACATTATGTTTGCCACCCACTATTTCTTCATCATCCATGTCGTCACACTCCTGACTCTACAGT